>NW_026728051.1:322500-332500 GCF_030684315.1 Stegostoma tigrinum
CAGAGAGCGAGAGACCGAGAGCGAGAGACCGAGAGCGAGAGACCGAGAGCGAGAGACCGAGAGCGAGAGAGCGAGAGCGAGAGAGCGAGAGACCGAGTGCGAGAGACCGAGTGCGAGAGACCGAGTGCGAGAGACCGAGTGCGAGAGACCGAGTGCGAGAGACCGAGTGCGAGAGACCGAGAGCGAGAGACCGAGAGCGAGAGACCGAGTGCGAGAGACCGAGTGCGAGAGACCGAGTGCGAGAGACCGAGTGCGAGAGACCGAGAGACCGAGAGCGAGAGACCGAGAGCGAGAGACCGAGAGCGAGAGGCAGAGAGCGAGAGGCAGAGAGCGAGAGGCAGAGAGCGAGAGCGAGAGACAGAGAGCGAGAGCGAGAGACAGAGAGCGAGAGACAGAGAGCGAGAGACAGAGAGCGAGAGACAGAGAGCGAGAGACAGAGAGCGAGAGACAGAGAGCGAGAGCGAGAGGCAGAGAGCGAGAGGCAGAGAGCGAGAGGCAGAGAGCGAGAGGCAGAGAGCGAGAGACAGAGACCGAGAGCGAGAGACAGAGAGCGAGAGCGAGAGACAGAGAGCGAGAGACAGAGAGCGAGAGACAGAGAGCGAGAGACAGAGAGCGAGAGACAGAGAGCGAGAGACAGAGAGCAAGAGCGAGAGACAGAGAGCGAGAGCGAGAGACAGAGAGCGAGAGACAGAGAGCGAGAGACAGAGAGCGAGAGACAGAGAGCGAGAGACCGAGAGCGAGAGACCGAGAGCGAGAGACAGAGAGCGAGAGACAGAGAGCGAGAGACAGAGAGCGAGAGCGAGAGACAGAGAGCGAGAGACAGAGAGCGAGAGACAGAGAGCGAGAGACCGAGAGCGAGAGACCGAGAGCGAGAGACAGAGAGCGAGAGACCGAGAGCGAGAGACCGAGAGCGAGAGACCGAGAGCGAGAGAGCGAGAGACCGAGAGCGAGAGACCGAGAGCGAGAGCGAGAGACAGAGAGCGAGAGACAGAGAGCGAGAGACAGAGAGCGAGAGACAGAGAGCGAGAGCGAGAGACCGAGAGCGAGAGAGCGAGAGACCGAGAGCGAGAGAGCGAGAGACCGAGAGCGAGAGACCGAGAGCGAGAGCGAGAGACAGAGAGCGAGAGACAGAGAGCGAGAGACAGAGAGCGAGAGACAGAGAGCGAGAGCGAGAGACCGAGAGCGAGAGACCGAGAGCGAGAGACCGAGAGCGAGAGACCGAGAGCGAGAGACCGAGAGCGAGAGCGAGAGACAGAGAGCGAGAGACAGAGAGCGAGAGACAGAGAGCGAGAGACAGAGAGCGAGAGCGAGAGGCAGAGAGCGAGAGGCCGAGAGCGAGAGGCCGAGAGCGAGAGGCCGAGAGCGAGAGGCCGAGAGCGAGAGACAGAGAGCGAGAGACAGAGAGCGAGAGACAGAGAGCGAGAGCGAGAGACAGAGAGCGAGAGACAGAGAGCGAGAGACTGAGAGCGAGAGACTGAGAGCGAGAGACAGAGAGCGAGAGACAGAGAGCGAGAGCGAGGGACAGAGAGCGAGAGACAGAGAGCGGGAGACCGAGAGCGAGAGACCGAGAGCGAGAGACCGAGAGCGAGAGACCGAGAGCGAGAGCGAGAGGCAAAGAGCGAGAGGCAGAGAGCGAGAGACCGAGAGCGAGAGACCGAGAGCGAGAGACAGAGAGCGAGAGACAGAGAGCGAGAGACAGAGAGCGAGAGACCGAGAGCGAGAGCGAGAGACAGAGAGCGAGAGACCGAGAGCGAGAGACCGAGAGCGAGAGCGAGAGACAGAGAGCGAGAGACAGAGAGCGAGAGACAGAGAGCGAGAGAGCGAGAGACAGAGAGCGAGAGACAGAGAGCGAGAGCGAGAGACAGAGAGCGAGAGCGAGAGACAGAGAGCGAGAGACCGAGAGCGAGAGACCGAGAGCGAGAGACCGAGAGCGAGAGCGAGAGACAGAGAGCGAGAGACAGAGAGCGAGAGACAGAGAGCAAGAGAGCGAGAGACAGAGAGCGAGAGACAGAGAGCGAGAGCGAGAGACAGAGAGCGAGAGCGAGAGACAGAGAGCGAGAGACCGAGAGCGAGAGACCGAGAGCGAGAGACAGAGAGCGAGAGACAGAGAGCGAGAGACAGAGAGCGAGAGACAGAGAGCGAGAGACAGAGAGCGAGAGACAGAGAGCGAGAGGCAGAGAGCGAGAGCGAGAGGCAGAGAGCGAGAGCGAGAGGCAGAGAGCGAGAGGCAGAGAGCGAGAGACAGAGAGCGAGAGACAGAGAGCGAGAGACAGAGAGCGAGAGACCGAGAGCGAGAGACAGAGAGCGAGAGACCGAGAGCGAGAGCGAGAGACCGAGAGCGAGAGCGAGAGACAGAGAGCGAGAGACCGAGAGCGAGAGACCGAGAGCGAGAGCGAGAGACAGAGAGCGAGAGACAGAGAGCGAGAGACAGAGAGCGAGAGACAGAGAGCGAGAGACAGAGAGCGAGAGAGCGAGAGACAGAGAGCGAGAGACAGAGAGCGAGAGACAGAGAGCGAGAGACAGAGAGCGAGAGACAGAGAGCGAGAGACAGAGAGCGAGAGCGAGAGACAGAGAGCGAGAGACAGAGAGCGAGAGACAGAGAGCGAGAGACAGAGAGCGAGAGACAGAGAGCGAGAGGCAGAGAGCGAGAGGCAGAGAGCGAGAGGCAGAGAGCGAGAGACAGAGAGCGAGAGACAGAGAGCGAGAGACAGAGAGCGAGAGACAGAGAGCGAGAGACAGAGAGCGAGAGACAGAGAGCGAGAGACAGAGAGCGAGAGCGAGAGGCAGAGAGCGAGAGACAGAGAGCGAGAGCGAGAGACAGAGAGCGAGAGCGAGAGACAGAGAGCGAGAGACAGAGAGCGAGAGACAGAGAGCGAGAGGCAGAGAGCGAGAGACAGAGAGCGAGAGACAGAGAGCGAGAGACAGAGAGCGAGAGCGAGAGGCAGAGAGCGAGAGACAGAGAGCGAGAGCGAGAGACAGAGAGCGAGAGCGAGAGACAGAGAGCGAGAGACAGAGAGCGAGAGACAGAGAGCGAGAGAGCGAGAGACAGAGAGCGAGAGACAGAGAGCGAGAGACAGAGAGCGAGAGACAGAGAGCGAGAGACAGAGAGCGAGAGACAGAGAGCGAGAGACAGAGAGTGAGAGACAGAGAGCGAGAGCGAGAGACAGAGAGCGAGAGACAGAGAGCGAGAGACAGAGAGCGAGAGACAGAGAGCGAGAGACAGAGAGCGAGAGACAGAGAGCGAGAGGCAGAGAGCGAGAGGCAGAGAGCGAGAGGCAGAGAGCGAGAGACAGAGAGCGAGAGACAGAGAGCGAGAGACAGAGAGCGAGAGACAGAGAGCGAGAGCGAGAGGCAGAGAGCGAGAGACAGAGAGCGAGAGCGAGAGACAGAGAGCGAGAGCGAGAGACAGAGAGCGAGAGACAGAGAGCGAGAGACAGAGAGCGAGAGACAGAGAGCGAGAGACAGAGAGCGAGAGCGAGAGGCAGAGAGCGAGAGCGAGAGGCAGAGAGCGAGAGCGAGAGGCAGAGAGCGAGAGGCAGAGAGCGAGAGGCAGAGAGCGAGAGGCAGAGAGCGAGAGGCAGAGAGCGAGAGACAGAGAGCGAGAGCGAGAGACAGAGAGCGAGAGACAGAGAGCGAGAGACAGAGAGCGAGAGACAGAGAGCGAGAGACAGAGAGCGAGAGACAGAGAGCGAGAGACAGAGAGCGAGAGACAGAGAGCGAGAGACAGAGAGCGAGAGACAGAGAGCGAGAGACAGAGAGCGAGAGCGAGAGACAGAGAGCGAGAGACCGAGAGCGAGAGACCGAGAGCGAGAGCGAGAGACAGAGAGCGAGAGACAGAGAGCGAGAGACAGAGAGCGAGAGACAGAGAGCGAGAGACAGAGAGCGAGAGAGCGAGAGACAGAGAGCGAGAGACAGAGAGCGAGAGACAGAGAGCGAGAGACAGAGAGCGAGAGACAGAGAGCGAGAGACAGAGAGCGAGAGGCAGAGAGCGAGAGGCAGAGAGCGAGAGGCAGAGAGCGAGAGGCAGAGAGCGAGAGGCAGAGAGCGAGAGACAGAGAGCGAGAGACAGAGAGCGAGAGACAGAGAGCGAGAGCGAGAGGCAGAGAGCGAGAGACAGAGAGCGAGAGCGAGAGACAGAGAGCGAGAGACAGAGAGCGAGAGACAGAGAGCGAGAGACAGAGAGCGAGAGACAGAGAGCGAGAGCGAGAGGCAGAGAGCGAGAGCGAGAGGCAGAGAGCGAGAGCGAGAGGCAGAGAGCGAGAGGCAGAGAGCGAGAGGCAGAGAGCGAGAGGCAGAGAGCGAGAGACAGAGAGCGAGAGCGAGAGACAGAGAGCGAGAGACAGAGAGCGAGAGACAGAGAGCGAGAGACAGAGAGCGAGAGACAGAGAGCGAGAGACAGAGAGCGAGAGACAGAGAGCGAGAGACAGAGAGCGAGAGACAGAGAGCGAGAGACAGAGAGCGAGAGCGAGAGAGCGAGAGCGAGAGCGAGAGACAGAGAGCGAGAGACAGAGAGCGAGAGACAGAGAGCGAGAGACAGAGAGCGAGAGGCAGAGAGCGAGAGGCAGAGAGCGAGAGGCAGAGAGCGAGAGACAGAGAGCGAGAGACAGAGAGCGAGAGACACAGAGCGAGAGACACAGAGCGAGAGACAGAGAGCGAGAGACAGAGAGCGAGAGCGAGAGACAGAGAGCGAGAGCGAGAGACAGAGAGCGAGAGACAGAGAGCGAGAGACAGAGAGCGAGAGACCGAGAGCGAGAGACAGAGAGCGAGAGACAGAGAGCGAGAGACAGAGAGCGAGAGACAGAGAGCGAGAGACAGAGAGCGAGAGACAGAGAGCGAGAGACAGAGAGCGAGAGACAGAGAGCGAGAGCGAGAGACAGAGAGCGAGAGCGAGAGACAAAGAGCGAGAGCGAGAGACAGAGAGCGAGAGACCGAGAGCGAGAGACAGAGAGCGAGAGACCGAGAGCGAGAGACAGAGAGCGAGACACAGAGAGCGAGACACAGAGAGCGAGAGACAGAGAGCGAGAGACAGAGAGCGAGAGACAGAGAGCGAGAGACAGAGAGCGAGAGACAGAGAGCGAGAGACAGAGAGCGAGAGCGAGAGGCAGAGAGCGAGAGGCAGAGAGCGAGAGGCAGAGAGCGAGAGGCAGAGAGCGAGAGGCAGAGAGCGAGAGACAGAGAGCGAGAGACAGAGAGCGAGAGACAGAGAGCGAGAGCGAGAGACAGAGAGGGAGAGACAGAGAGCGAGAGACAGAGAGCGAGAGACCGAGAGACAGAGAGCGAGAGACCGAGAGACCGAGAGACCGAGAGACCGAGAGACAGAGAGACAGAGAGACAGAGAGCGAGACCGAGAGACAGAGAGCGAGAACGAGAGGCAGAGAGCGAGAGGCAGAGAGCGAGAGGCAGAGAGCGAGAGGCAGAGAGCGAGAGACAGAGAGCGAGAGACAGAGAGCGAGAGACAGAGAGCGAGAGCGAGAGGCAGAGAGCGAGAGGCAGAGAGCGAGAGGCAGAGAGCGAGAGGCAGAGAGCGAGAGGCAGAGAGCGAGAGGCAGAGAGCGAGAGACAGAGAGCGAGAGACAGAGAGCGAGAGACAGAGAGCGAGAGACAGAGAGCGAGAGACAGAGAGCGAGAGACAGAGAGCGAGAGCGAGAGGCAGAGAGCGAGAGGCAGAGAGCGAGAGACAGAGAGCGAGAGACAGAGAGCGAGAGACAGAGAGCGAGAGCGAGAGACAGAGAGCGAGAGACAGAGAGCGAGAGACAGAGAGAGAGAGCGAGAGGCAGAGAGCGAGAGACAGAGAGCGAGAGACAGAGAGCGAGAGACAGAGAGCGAGAGACAGAGAGCGAGAGACAGAGAGCGAGAGACAGAGAGCGAGAGACAGAGAGGGAGAGACAGAGAGCGAGAGACAGAGAGCGAGAGACAGAGAGCGAGAGACAGAGAGCGAGAGACCGAGAGCGAGAGACCGAGAGCGAGAGACCGAGAGCGAGAGACAGAGAGCGAGAGACAGAGAGCGAGAGACAGAGAGCGAGAGACAGAGAGCGAGAGACAGAGAGCGAGAGCGAGAGACAGAGAGCGAGAGCGAGAGACAGAGAGCGAGAGACAGAGAGCGAGAGACAGAGAGCGAGAGCGAGAGACAGAGAGCGAGAGACAGAGAGCGAGAGACAGAGAGAGAGAGCGAGAGGCAGAGAGCGAGAGACAGAGAGCGAGAGACAGAGAGCGAGAGACAGAGAGCGAGAGACAGAGAGCGAGAGACAGAGAGCGAGAGACAGAGAGCGAGAGACAGAGAGCGAGAGACAGAGAGGGAGAGACAGAGAGCGAGAGACAGAGAGCGAGAGACAGAGAGCGAGAGACCGAGAGCGAGAGACCGAGAGCGAGAGACAGAGAGCGAGAGACAGAGAGCGAGAGACAGAGAGCGAGAGACAGAGAGCGAGAGCGAGAGACAGAGAGCGAGAGCGAGAGACAGAGAGCGAGAGCGAGAGACCGAGAGGGAGAGACAGAGAGCGAGAGACCGAGAGCGAGAGCGAGAGACAGAGAGCGAGAGACAGAGAGCGAGAGACAGAGAGCGAGAGACAGAGAGCGAGAGACAGAGAGCGAGAGCGAGAGGCAGAGAGCGAGAGGCAGAGAGCGAGAGACAGAGAGCGAGAGACAGAGAGCGAGAGCGAGAGGCAGAGAGCGAGAGGCAGAGAGCGAGAGACAGAGAGCGAGAGACAGAGAGCGAGAGGCAGAGAGCGAGAGACAGAGAGCGAGAGCGAGAGACAGAGAGCGAGAGACAGAGAGCGAGAGACAGAGAGCGAGAGACAGAGAGCGAGAGACAGAGAGCGAGAGACAGAGAGCGAGAGACAGAGAGCGAGAGACAGAGAGCGAGAGACAGAGAGAGAGAGCGAGAGGCAGAGAGCGAGAGGCAGAGAGCGAGAGGCAGAGAGCGAGAGACAGAGAGCGAGAGACAGAGAGCGAGAGACAGAGAGCGAGAGACAGAGAGCGAGAGACAGAGAGCGAGAGACAGAGAGCGAGAGACAGAGAGCGAGAGACAGAGAGCGAGAGACAGAGAGCGAGAGCGAGAGGCAGAGAGCGAGAGACAGAGAGCGAGAGACAGAGAGCGAGAGACAGAGAGCGAGAGACAGAGAGCGAGAGACAGAGAGCAAGAGCGAGAGACAGAGAGCGAGAGCGAGAGACCGAGAGCGAGAGACCGAGAGCGAGAGACCGAGAGCGAGAGACCGAGAGCGAGAGACCGAGAGACAGAGAGCGAGAGACAGAGAGCGAGAGACAGAGAGCGAGAGACAGAGAGCGAGAGACAGAGAGCGAGAGCGAGAGGCAGAGAGCGAGAGGCAGAGAGCGAGAGACCGAGAGCGAGAGACCGAGAGCGAGAGACCGAGAGCGAGAGACCGAGAGCGAGAGACCGAGAGCGAGAGACCGAGAGCGAGTGCGAGAGACAGAGAGCGAGAGACAGAGAGCGAGAGACAGAGAGCGAGAGCGAGAGGCAGAGAGCGAGAGGCCGAGAGCGAGAGGCCGAGAGCGAGAGGCCGAGAGCGAGAGGCCGAGAGCGAGAGGCCGAGAGCGAGAGACAGAGAGCGAGAGACAGAGAGCGAGAGACAGAGAGCGAGAGACAGAGAGCGAGAGACAGAGAGCGAGAGACAGAGAGCGAGAGCGAGAGACAGAGAGCGAGAGACAGAGAGCGAGAAACAGAGAGCGAGAGCGAGAGCGAGGGACAGAGAGCGAGAGACAGAGAGCGAGAGACACAGAGCGAGAGACACAGAGCGAGAGACACAGAGCGAGAGACAGAGAGCAAGAGAGCGAGAGACAGAGAGCGAGAGACCGAGAGCGAGAGACCGAGAGCGAGAGACCGAGAGCGAGAGACCGAGAGCGAGAGACCGAGAGCGAGAGACCGAGAGCGAGAGCGAGAGGCAAAGAGCGAGAGGCAGAGAGCGAGAGACCGAGAGCGAGAGACAGAGAGCGAGAGACAGAGAGCGAGAGACCGAGAGCGAGAGCGAGAGACCGAGAGCGAGAGGCAGAGAGCGAGAGACCGAGAGCGAGAGACAGAGAGCGAGAGACAGAGAGCGAGAGACCGAGAGCGAGAGCGAGAGACCGAGAGCGAGAGACCGAGAGCGAGAGACCGAGAGCGAGAGACAGAGAGCGAGAGACAGAGAGCGAGAGACAGAGAGCGAGAGACAGAGAGCGAGAGACAGAGAGCGAGAGACAGAGAGCGAGAGACCGAGAGCGAGAGCGAGAGACCGAGAGCGAGAGACCGAGAGCGAGAGACCGAGAGCGAGAGACAGAGAGCGAGAGACAGAGAGCGAGAGACAGAGAGCGAGAGACAGAGAGCGAGAGACAGAGAGCAAGAGACAGAGAGCAAGAGAGCGAGAGACAGAGAGCGAGAGACAGAGAGCGAGAGACAGAGAGCGAGAGACAGAGAGCGAGAGACAGAGAGCGAGAGACAGAGAGCGAGAGACAGAGAGCGAGAGCGAGAGACAGAGAGCGAGAGACAGAGAGCGAGAGACAGAGAGCGAGAGACAGAGAGCGAGAGACAGAGAGCGAGAGGCAGAGAGCGAGAGGCAGAGAGCGAGAGGCAGAGAGCGAGAGGCAGAGAGCGAGAGACAGAGAGCGAGAGACAGAGAGCGAGAGACAGAGAGCGAGAGCGAGAGACAGAGAGCGAGAGCGAGAGACAGAGAGCGAGAGCGAGAGGCAGAGAGCGAGAGCGAGAGACAGAGAGCGAGAGACCGAGAGCGAGAGACCGAGAGCGAGAGACCGAGAGCGAGAGACCGAGAGCGAGAGACCGAGAGCGAGAGCGAGAGGCAAAGAGCGAGAGGCAGAGAGCGAGAGGCAGAGAGCGACAGACCGAGAGCGAGAGACAGAGAGCGAGAGACAGAGAGCGAGAGACCGAGAGCGAGAGCGAGAGACAGAGAGCGAGAGACCGAGAGCGAGAGACCGAGAGCGAGAGACCGAGAGCGAGAGACCGAGAGCGAGAGACAGAGAGCGAGAGACAGAGAGCGAGAGACAGAGAGCGAGAGCGAGAGACAGAGAGCGAGAGACAGAGAGCGAGAGGCAGAGAGCGAGAGGCAGAGAGCGAGAGGCAGAGAGCGAGAGGCAGAGAGCGAGAGGCAGAGAGCGAGAGACAGAGAGCGAGAGACAGAGAGCGAGAGACAGAGAGCGAGACACAGAGAGCGAGACACAGAGAGCGAGAGACAGAGAGCGAGAGACAGAGAGCGAGAGACAGAGAGCGAGAGCGAGAGGCAGAGAGCGAGAGGCAGAGAGCGAGAGGCAGAGAGCGAGAGGCAGAGAGCGAGAGACAGAGAGCGAGAGACAGAGAGCGAGAGCGAGAGACAGAGAGGGAGAGACAGAGAGCGAGAGACAGAGAGCGAGAGACCGAGAGACAGAGAGCGAGAGACCGAGAGACAGAGAGCGAGACCGAGAGACAGAGAGCGAGAACGAGAGGCAGAGAGCGAGAGGCAGAGAGCGAGAGGCAGAGAGCGAGAGGCAGAGAGCGAGAGACAGAGAGCGAGAGACAGAGAGCGAGAGACAGAGAGCGAGAGACAGAGAGCGAGAGACAGAGAGCGAGAGCGAGAGGCAGAGAGCGAGAGGCAGAGAGCGAGAGGCAGAGAGCGAGAGACAGAGAGCGAGAGACAGAGAGCGAGAGACAGAGAGCGAGAGACAGAGAGGGAGAGACAGAGAGCGAGAGACAGAGAGCGAGAGACAGAGAGCGAGAGACAGAGAGCGAGAGACAGAGAGCGAGAGACAGAGAGCGAGAGACAGAGAGCGAGAGACAGAGAGCGAGAGCGAGAGACAGAGAGCGAGAGCGAGAGACAGAGAGGGAGAGACAGAGAGCGAGAGACCGAGAGCGAGAGACAGAGAGCGAGAGACAGAGAGCGAGAGACAGAGAGCGAGAGACAGAGAGCGAGAGACAGAGAGCGAGAGACCGAGAGCGAGAGCGAGAGACAGAGAGCGAGAGACAGAGAGCGAGAGACAGAGAGCGAGACCGAGAGACAGAGAGCGAGAACGAGAGGCAGAGAGC
>NW_026728051.1:340000-345000 GCF_030684315.1 Stegostoma tigrinum
GAGCGAGAGGCAGAGAGCGAGAGACAGAGAGCGAGAGACAGAGAGCGAGAGGCAGAGAGCGAGAGGCAGAGAGCGAGAGGCAGAGAGCGAGAGACAGAGAGCGAGAGACAGAGAGCGAGAGACAGAGAGCGAGAGACAGAGAGCGAGAGACAGAGAGCGAGAGACAGAGAGCGAGAGACAGAGAGCGAACGACAGAGAGCGAGAGACAGAGAGCGAGAGACAGAGAGCGAGAGACAGAGAGCGAGAGGCAGAGAGCGAGAGACAGAGAGCGAGAGACAGAGAGCGAGAGACAGAGAGCGAGAGACAGAGAGCGAGAGACAGAGAGCGAGAGACAGAGAGCGAGAGACAGAGAGCGAGAGACAGAGAGCGAGAGCGAGAGACAGAGAGCGAGAGCGAGAGACAGAGAGCGAGAGACCGAGAGCGAGAGCGAGAGGCAGAGAGCGAGCGACCGAGAGCGAGCGACCGAGAGCGAGCGACCGAGAGCGAGAAAGAGAGAGCGAGTGACAGAGAGCAACAGCGAGAGACAGAGAGCGAGAGCGAGAGAGCGAGAGCGAGAGAGCGAGAGCGAGAGAGCGAGAGCGAGAGAGCGAGAGCGAGACACAGAGAGCGAGAGACCGAGAGCGAGACACAGAGAGCGAGACACAGAGAGCGAGACACAGAGAGCGAGACACAGAGAGCGAGACACAGAGAGCGAGACACAGAGAGCGAGACACAGAGAGCGAGACACAGAGTGCGAGACACAGAGAGCGAGACACAGAGACCGAGACACAGAGACCGAGACACAGAGACCGAGACACAGAGACCGAGACACAGAGACCGAGACACAGAGACCGAGACACAGAGACCGAGACACAGAGACCGAGACACAGAGACCGAGACACAGAGACCGAGACACAGAGACCGAGACACAGAGACCGAGACACAGAGACCGAGACACAGAGACCGAGACACAGAGAGCGAGTGACAGAGAGCAAGAGCGAGAGCGAGAGACAGAGAGCGAGAGACCGAGAGCAAGAGACCGAGAGCGAGAGACCGAGAGCGAGAGACCGAGAGCGAGAGACCGAGAGCGAGAGACCGAGAGCGAGAGACCGAGAGCGAGAGACCGAGAGCGAGAGACCGAGAGCGAGAGACCGAGGGCGAGAGCGAGAGACCGAGAGCGAGAGACCGAGAGCGAGAGACCGAGAGCGAGAAACAGAGAGCGAGACACAGAGAGCGAGTGACAGAGAGCAAGAGCGAGAGACAAAGAGCGAGAGCGAGAGACCGAGAGCAAGAGACCGAGAGCGAGAGACCGAGGGCGAGAGACCGAGGGAGAGACCGAGGGCGAGAGACCGAGGGCGAGAGACCGAGGGCGAGAGACCGAGGGCGAGAGACCGAGGGCGAGAGACCGAGGGCGAGAGCGAGAGACCGAGAGCGAGAGACCGAGAGCGAGAGACCGAGAGCGAGAAACAGAGAGCGAGACACAGAGAGCGAGTGACAGAGAGCAAGAGCGAGAGACAGAGAGCGAGAGCGAGAGACCGAGAGCGAGAGACCGAGAGCGAGAGACCGAGAGCGAGAGACCGAGAGCGAGAGACCGAGGGCGAGAGACCGAGGGCGAGAGACCGAGGGCGAGAGCGAGAGACCGAGAGCGAGAGACCGAGAGCGAGAGACCGAGAGCGAGAGACAGAGAGCGAGAGACAGAGAGCGAGAGACAGAGAGCGAGAGACAGAGAGCGAGAGACAGAGAGCGAGAGACAGAGAGCGAGAGACAGAGAGCGAGAGACAGAGAGCGAGAGCGAGAGACAGAGAGCGAGAGCGAGAGGCAGAGAGCGAGAGGCAGAGAGACAGAGAGCGAGAGCGAGAGGCAGAGAGCGAGAGGCAGAGAGCGAGAGACCGAGAGCGAGAGACCGAGAGCGAGAGGCAGAGAGCGAGAGGCAGAGAGCGAGAGGCAGAGAGCGAGAGACCGAGGGCGAGAGCGAGAGACCGAGAGCGAGAGACCGAGAGCGAGAGACCGAGAGCGAGAAACAGAGAGCGAGAAACAGAGAGCGAGACACAGAGAGCGAGTGACAGAGAGCAAGAGCGAGAGACAAAGAGCGAGAGCGAGAGACCGAGAGCAAGAGACCGAGAGCGAGAGACCGAGGGCGAGAGACCGAGGGAGAGACCGAGGGCGAGAGACCGAGGGCGAGAGACCGAGGGCGAGAGACCGAGGGCGAGAGACCGAGGGCGAGAGACCGAGGGCGAGAGCGAGAGACCGAGAGCGAGAGACCGAGAGCGAGAGACCGAGAGCGAGAAACAGAGAGCGAGACACAGAGAGCGAGTGACAGAGAGCAAGAGCGAGAGACAGAGAGCGAGAGCGAGAGACCGAGAGCGAGAGACCGAGAGCGAGAGACCGAGAGCGAGAGACCGAGAGCGAGAGACCGAGGGCGAGAGACCGAGGGCGAGAGACCGAGGGCGAGAGACCGAGGGCGAGAGCGAGAGACCGAGAGCGAGAGACCGAGAGCGAGAGACCGAGAGCGAGAGACAGAGAGCGAGAGACAGAGAGCGAGAGACAGAGAGCGAGAGACAGAGAGCGAGAGACCGAGAGCGAGAGACCGAGAGCGAGAAACAGAGAGCGAGACACAGAGAGCGAGTGACAGAGAGCAAGAGCGAGAGACAGAGAGCGAGAGCGAGAGACCGAGAGCGAGAGACCGAGAGCGAGAGACCGAGAGCGAGAGACCGAGGGCGAGAGACCGAGGGCGAGAGACCGAGGGCGAGAGCGAGAGACCGAGAGCGAGAGACAGAGAGCGAGAGACAGAGAGCGAGAGCGAGAGACAGAGAGCGAGAGCGAGAGGCAGAGAGCGAGAGGCAGAGAGACAGAGAGCGAGAGCGAGAGGCAGAGAGCGAGAGGCAGAGAGCGAGAGACCGAGAGCGAGAGACCGAGAGCGAGAGGCAGAGAGCGAGAGGCAGAGAGCGAGAGGCAGAGAGCGAGAGACCGAGGGCGAGAGCGAGAGACCGAGAGCGAGAGACCGAGAGCGAGAGACCGAGAGCGAGAGACCGAGAGCGAGAAACAGAGAGCGAGAAACAGAGAGCGAGACACAGAGAGCGAGTGACAGAGAGCAAGAGCGAGAGACAAAGAGCGAGAGCGAGAGACCGAGAGCAAGAGACCGAGAGCGAGAGACCGAGGGCGAGAGACCGAGGGAGAGACCGAGGGCGAGAGCGAGAGACCGAGAGCGAGAGACCGAGAGCGAGAGACCGAGGGCGAGAGCGAGAGACCGAGAGCGAGAGACCGAGAGCGAGAGACAGAGAGCGAGAGACAGAGAGCGAGAGACAGAGAGCGAGAGACAGAGAGCGAGAGACAGAGAGCGAGAGACAGAGAGCGAGAGCGAGAGACAGAGAGCGAGAGCGAGAGACAGAGAGCGAGAGGCAGAGAGACAGAGAGCGAGAGCGAGAGGCAGAGAGCGAGAGACAGAGAGGGAGAGACAGAGAGCGAGAGACAGAGAGCGAGAGACAGAGAGCGAGAGACAGAGAGCGAGAGACAGAGAGCGAGAGACAGAGAGCGAGAGACAGAGAGCGAGAGACAGAGAGCGAGAGACAGAGAGCGAGAGACAGAGAGCGAGAGACAGAGAGCGAGAGCGAGAGGCAGAGATCGAGAGGCAGAGAGCGAGAGACAAAGAGCGAGAGACAGAGAGCGAGAGACAGAGAGCGAGAGACAGAGAGCGAGAGACAGAGAGCGAGAGCGAGAGACAGAGAGCGAGAGACAGAGAGCGAGAGGCAGAGAGCGAGAGACAGAGAGCGAGAGACAGAGAGCGAGAGACAGAGAGCGAGAGACAGAGAGCGAGAGACAGAGAGCGAGAGACAGAGAGCGAGAGACAGAGAGAGAGAGCGAGAGGCAGAGAGCGAGAGACAGAGAGCGAGAGACAGAGAGCGAGAGAGCGAGAGCGAGAGACAGAGAGCGAGAGACAGAGAGCGAGAGACAGAGAGCGAGAGACAGAGAGCGAGAGACAGAGAGCGAGAGACAGAGAGCGAGAGACAGAGAGCGAGAGACAGAGAGCGAGAGACAGAGAGCGAGAGACAGAGAGCGAGAGACAGAGAGAGAGAGCGAGAGGCAGAGAGCGAGAGACAGAGAGCGAGAGACAGAGAGCGAGAGAGCGAGAGCGAGAGACAGAGAGCGAGAGACAGAGAGCGAGAGACAGAGAGCGAGAGACAGAGAGCGAGAGACAGAGAGCGAGAGACAGAGAGCGAGAGACAGAGAGCGAGAGACAGAGAGCGAGAGACAGAGAGAGAGAGACAGAGAGCGAGAGACAGAGAGCGAGAGACAGAGAGCGAGAGACAGAGAGCGAGAGACAGAGAGCGAGAGACAGAGAGCGAGAGACAGAGAGCGAGAGACAGAGAGCGAGAGCGAGAGACAGAGAGCGAGAGCGAGAGACAGAGAGCGAGAGACAGAGAGCGAGAGACAGAGAGCGAGAGACAGAGAGCGAGAGACAGAGAGCGAGAGGCAGAGAGCGAGAGACAGAGAGCGAGAGACAGAGAGCGAGAGACAGAGAGCGAGAGGCAGAGAGCGAGAGGCAGAGAGCGAGAGGCAGAGAGCGAGAGGCAGAGAGCGAGAGGCAGAGAGCGAGAGACAGAGAGCGAGAGCGAGAGGCAGAGAGCGAGAGGCAGAGAGCGAGAGACAGAGAGCGAGAGACAGAGAGCGAGAGACAGAGAGCGAGAGACAGAGAGCGAGAGACAGAGAGCGAGAGACAGAGAGCGAGAGACAGAGAGCGAGAGACAGAGAGCGAGAGACAGAGAGCGAGAGACAGAGAGGGAGAGACAGAGAGCGAGAGACAGAGAGCGAGAGACAGAGAGCGAGAGACAGAGAGCGAGAGACAGAGAGCGAGAGACAGAGAGCGAGAGACAGAGAGAGAGAGACAGAGAGCGAGAGACAGAGAGCGAGAGACAGAGAGCGAGAGACAGAGAGCGAGAGACAGAGAGCGAGAGACAGAGAGCGAGAGACAGAGAGCGAGAGCGAGAGACAGAGAGCGAGAGCGAGAGACAGAGAGCGAGAGA
>NW_026728051.1:352500-460000 GCF_030684315.1 Stegostoma tigrinum
GAGAGACCGAGGGCGAGAGACCGAGGGCGAGAGACCGAGGGCGAGAGACCGAGGGCGAGAGACCGAGGGCGAGAGCGAGAGACCGAGAGCGAGAGACCGAGAGCGAGAGACCGAGAGCGAGAAACAGAGAGCGAGACACAGAGAGCGAGTGACAGAGAGCAAGAGCGAGAGACAGAGAGCGAGAGCGAGAGACCGAGAGCGAGAGACCGAGAGCGAGAGACCGAGAGCGAGAGACCGAGAGCGAGAGACCGAGGGCGAGAGACCGAGGGCGAGAGACCGAGGGCGAGAGACAGAGAGCGAGAGCGAGAGACAGAGAGCGAGAGCAAGAGACAGAGAGCGAGAGACAGAGAGCGAGAGACAGAGAGCGAGAGACAGAGAGCGAGAGACAGAGAGCGAGAGACAGAGAGCGAGAGACAGAGAGCAAGAGCGAGAGACAGAGAGCGAGAGACAGAGAGCGAGAGACAGAGAGCGAGAGACAGAGAGCGAGAGACAGAGAGCGAGAGACCGAGAGCGAGAGACCGAGAGCGAGAGCGAGAGACAGAGAGCGAGAGACCGAGAGCGAGAGACCGAGAGCGAGAGCGAGAGACAGAGAGCGAGAGACCGAGAGCGAGAGACCGAGAGCGAGAGACCGAGAGCGAGAGACCGAGAGCGAGAGACCGAGAGCGAGAGACCGAGAGCGAGAGACCGAGAGCGAGAGACCGAGAGCGAGAGCCTGACACCGAGAGCGAGAGTGAGAGCGAGAGACCCAGAGCGAGAGAACGAGAGCGAGAGACCGAGAGCGAGAGCGAGAGACCGAGAGCGAGAGACCGAGAGCGAGAGACAGAGAGCGAGAGCGAGAGACAGAGAGCGAGAGACAGAGAGCGAGAGACAGAGAGCGAGAGACCGAGAGCGAGAGCGAGAGCAAGAGCGAGAGACAGAGAGCGAGAGACAGAGAGCGAGAGACAGAGAGCGAGAGACCGAGAGCGAGAGCGAGAGACAGAGAGCGAGAGCGAGAGACAGAGAGCGAGAGACAGAGAGCGAGAGACAGATAGCGAGAGACCGAGAGCGAGAGAGCGAGAGCGAGAGCGCGAGAGACAGAGAGCGAGAGACAGAAAGCGAGAGACCGAGAGCGAGAGACCGAGAGCGAGAGACCGAGAGCGAGAGACAGAGAGCGAGAGACAGAAAGCGAGAGACAGAAAGCGAGAGACCGAGAGCGAGAGACAGAGAGCGAGAGACAGAGAGCGAGAGACAGAGAGCGAGAGACAGAGAGCGAAAGACAGAGAGCGAGAGCGAGAGACAGAGAGCGAGAGACAGAGAGACAGAGAGCGAGAGACAGAGAGCGAGAGACAGAGAGCGAGAGACAGAGAGCGAGAGACAGAGAGCAAGAGACAGAGAGCAAGAGACAGAGAGCAAGAGACAGAGAGCAAGAGACAGAGAGCAAGAGCGGGAGACAGAGAGCGAGAGCGAGAGGCAGAGAGCGAGAGGCAGAGAGCTAGAGACCGAGAGCGAGAGACAGAGAGCGAGAGCGAGAGACAGAGAGCGAGAGCGAGAGCGAGAGACAGAGAGCGAGACCGAGAGACAGAGAGCGAGAACGAGAGGCAGAGAGCGAGAGGCAGAGAGCGAGAGACAGAGAGCGAGAGACAGAGAGCGAGAGACAGAGAGCGAGAGAGAGAGACAGAGAGCGAGAGCGAGAGCGAGAGACAGAGAGCGAGACCGAGAGACAGAGAGGCAGAGAGCGAGAGGCAGAGAGCGAGAGGCAGAGAGCGAGAGGCAGAGAGCGAGAGGCATAGAGCGAGAGGAAGAGAGCGAGAGGCAGAGAGCGAGAGACCGAGAGCGAGAGTCCGAGAGCGAGAGACAGAGAGCGAGAGACAGAGAGCGAGAGACAGAGAGCGAGAGCGAGAGACAGAGAGCGAGAGCGAGAGACAGAGAGCGAGAGCGAGAGACAGAGAGCGAGAGCGAGATCGAGAGGCAGAGAGCGAGAGGCAGAGAGCGAGAGGCAGAGAGCGAGAGACAGAGAGCGATAGCGAGAGACAGAGAGCGAGAGACAGAGAGCGAGTGACAGAGAGCGAGTGACAGAGAGCGAGTGACAGAGAGCGAGTGACAGAGAGCGAGTGACAGAGAGCGAGTGACAGAGAGCGAGACCGAGAGACAGAGAGCGAGAACGAGAGGCAGAGAGCGAGAACGAGAGGCAGAGAGCGAGAACGAGAGGCAGAGAGCGAGAACGAGAGGCAGAGAGCGAGAACGAGAGGCAGAGAGCGAGAGGCAGAGAGCGAGAGGCAGAGAGCGAGAGGCAGAGAGCGAGAGGCAGAGAGCGAGAGACCGAGAGCGAGAGACCGAGAGCGAGAGACAGAGAGCGAGAGACAGAGAGCGAGAGACAGAGAGCGAGAGACAGAGAGCGAGAGACAGAGAGCGAGAGCGAGAGACAGAGAGCGAGAGCGAGAGACAGAGAGCGAGAGCGAGAGACAGAGAGCGAGAGCGAGAGCGAGAGACAGAGAGCGAGAGCGAGAGGCAGAGAGCGAGATCGAGAGGCAGAGAGCGAGAGGCAGAGAGCGAGAGGCAGAGAGCGAGAGACAGAGAGCGATAGCGAGAGACAGAGAGCGAGAGACAGAGAGCGAGTGACAGAGAGCGAGTGACAGAGAGCGAGTGACAGAGAGCGAGTGACAGAGAGCGAGTGACAGAGAGCGAGTGACAGAGAGCGAGTGACAGAGAGCGAGACCGAGAGACAGAGAGCGAGAACGAGAGGCAGAGAGCGAGAGCGAGAGGCAGAGAGCGAGAGGCAGAGAGCGAGAGGCAGAGAGCGAGAGGCAGAGAGCGAGAGGCAGAGAGCGAGAGGCAGAGAGCGAGAGACCGAGAGCGAGAGACCGAGAGCGAGAGCGAGAGACCGAGAGCGAGAGACCGAGAGCGAGAGACCGAGAGCGAGAGACAGAGAGCGAGAGACAGAGAGCGAGAGCGAGAGACAGAGAGCGAGAGACCGAGAGCGAGAGACCGAGAGCGAGAGACCGAGAGCGAGAGACCGAGAGCGAGAGACAGAGAGCGAGAGACCGAGAGCGAGAGACCGAGAGCGAGAGACGAAAGCGAGAGACCGAGAGCGAGAGACCGAGAGCGAGAGACAGAGAGCGAGAGACAGAGAGCGAGAGACAGAGAGCGAGAGCGAGAGACAGAGAGCGAGAGCGAGAGACCGAGAGCGAGAGACCGAGAGCGAGAGACAGAGAGTTAGAGACAGAGAGTTAGAGACAGAGAGCGAGAGACAGAGAGCGAGAGACAGAGACAGAGAGCGAGAGCGAGAGACAGAGAGCGAGAGCGAGAGACAGAGAGCGAGAGCGAGAGACAGAGAGCAAGAGCGAGAGACCGAGAGCGAGAGCGAGAGCGAGAGACCGAGAGCGAGAGACAGAGAGCGAGAGCGAGAGACAGAGAGCGAGAGCGAGAGACCGAGAGCGAGAGACCGAGAGCGAGAGACAGAGAGTTAGAGACAGAGAGTTAGAGACAGAGAGTTAGAGACAGAGAGCGAGAGACAGAGAGCGAGAGACAGAGACAGAGAGCGAGAGCGAGAGACAGAGAGCGAGAGCGAGAGACAGAGAGCGAGAGCGAGAGACAGAGAGCGAGAGCGAGAGACAGAGAGCGAGAGCGAGAGACAGAGAGCGAGAGCGAGAGACCGAGAGCGAGAGCGAGAGCGAGAGACCGAGAGCGAGAGACAGAGAGCGAGAGACAGAGAGCGAGAGACAGAGAGCGAGAGACAGAGAGCGAGAGACAGAGAGCGAGAGACCGAGAGCGAGAGACCGAGAGCGAGAGACAGAGAGCGAGAGACAGAGAGTTAGAGACAGAGAGCGAGAGACCGAGAGCGAGAGACCGAGAGCGAGAGACCGAGAGCGAGAGACCGAGAGCGAGAGACCGAGAGCGAGAGACCGAGAGCGAGAGACCGAGAGCGAGAGACCGAGAGCGAGAGACAGAGAGCGAGAGACCGAGAGCGAGAGACCGAGAGCGAGAGACCGAGAGCGAGAGACCGAGAGCGAGAGACCGAGAGCGAGAGACCGAGAGCGAGAGACCGAGAGCGAGGGACAGAGAGCGAGAGACAGAGAGCGAGAGACAGAGAGCGAGAGACAGAGACCGAGAGCGAGAGACCGAGAGCGAGAGACCGAGGGCGAGAGACCGAGAGCGAGAGACCGAGGGCGAGAGACCGAGGGCGAGAGACCGAGGGCGAGAGACCGAGAGCGAGAGACCGAGGGCGAGAGACAGAGAACGAGAGACAGAGAGCGAGAGACAGAGAACGAGAGACAGAGAGCGAGAGACCGAGGGCGAGAGACCGAGGGCGAGAGACCGAGGGCGAGAGACCGAGAGCGAGAGACCGAGAGCGAGAGACCGAGAGCGAGAGACAGAGAGCGAGAGACAGAGAGCGAGAGACAGAGAGCGAGAGACAGAGAGCGAGAGCGAGAGACAGAGAGCGAGAGCGAGAGACCGAGAGCGAGAGCGAGAGACCGAGAGCGAGAGACCGAGAGCGAGAGACAGAGAGTTAGAGACAGAGAGCGAGAGACCGAGAGCGAGAGACCGAGAGCGAGAGACAGAGAGCGAGAGACAGAGAGCGAGAGACAGAGAGCGAGAGACAGAGAGCGAGAGACAGAGAGCGAGAGACAGAGAGCGAGAGACAGAGAGCGAGAGACAGAGAGCGAGAGACAGAGAGCGAGAGACCGAGAGCGAGAGACCGAGAGCGAGAGACCGAGAGCGAGAGACCGAGAGCGAGAGACCGAGAGCGAGAGACAGAGAGCGAGAGACAGAGAGCGAGAGACAGAGAGCGAGAGACAGAGAGCGAGAGACAGAGAGCGAGAGACAGAGAGCGAGAGCGAGAGACAGAGAGCGAGAGCGAGAGACCGAGAGCGAGAGACCGAGAGCGAGAGACAGAGAGTCAGAGACAGAGAGCGAGAGACCGAGAGCGAGAGACCGAGAGCGAGAGACAGAGAGCGAGAGACAGAGAGCGAGAGACAGAGAGCGAGAGACAGAGAGCGAGAGACAGAGAGCGAGAGACCGAGAGCGAGAGACCGAGAGCGAGAGACCGAGAGCGAGAGACAGAGAGCGAGAGACAGAGAGCGAGAGACAGAGAGCGAGAGACAGAGAGCGAGAGACCGAGAGCGAGAGACCGAGAGCGAGAGACCGAGAGCGAGAGACAGAGAGCGAGAGACAGAGAGCGAGAGACCGAGAGCGAGAGCGAGAGACAGAGAGCGAGAGCGAGAGACAGAGAGCGAGAGCGAGAGACCGAAAGCGAGAGTCAGAGAGCGAGAGACCGAGAGCGAGAGACCGAGAGCGAGAGACCGAGAGCGAGAGACAGAGAGCGAGAGACAGAGAGCGAGAGACAGAGAGCGAGAGACAGAGACAGAGAGCGAGAGCGAGAGACAGAGAGCGAGAGCGAGAGACAGAGAGCGAGAGCGAGAGACCGAGAGCGAGAGACCGAGAGCGAGAGACCGAGAGCGAGAGACCGAGAGCGAGAGACCGAAAGCGAGAGACAGAGAGCGAGAGACAGAGAGCGAGAGACAGAGAGCGAGAGACAGAGAGCGAGAGACAGAGAGCGAGAGACAGAGACAGAGAGCGAGAGCGAGAGACAGAGAGCGAGAGCGAGAGACGGAGAGCGAGAGCGAGAGACCGAGACCGAAAGCGAGAGACAGAGAGCGAGAGACCGAGAGCGAGAGACCGAGAGCGAGAGACCGAGAGCGAGAGACCGAGAGCGAGAGACCGAGAGCGAGAGACCGAGGGCGAGAGACAGAGAACGAGAGACAGAGAACGAGAGACCGAGGGCGAGAGACCGAGGGCGAGAGACCGAGGGCGAGAGACCGAGGGCGAGAGACCGAGGGCGAGAGACCGAGAGCGAGAGACCGAGAGCGAGAGACCGAGAGCGAGAGACAGAGAGCGAGAGACAGAGAGCGAGAGCGAGAGACAGAGTGCGAGAGCGAGAGACCGAGAGCGAGAGACCGAGAGCGAGAGACAGAGAGCGAGAGACAGAGAGCGAGAGACAGAGAGCGAGAGACAGAGATTTAGAGACAGAGAGCGAGAGACAGAGAGCGAGAGACAGAGAGCGAGAGACAGAGACAGAGAGCGAGAGCGAGAGACAGAGAGCGAGAGCGAGAGACAGAGAGCGAGAACGAGAGACCGAGAGCGAGAGACCGAGAGCGAGAGACCGAGAGCGAGAGACGGAGAGCGAGAGACCGAAAGCGAGAGACAGAGAGCGAGAGACAGAGAGCGAGAGACCGAGAGCGAGAGACAGAGAGCGAGAGACAGAGAGCGAGAGACCGAGAGCGAGAGACCGAGAGCGAGAGACCGAGAGCGAGAGACCGAGAGCGAGAGACAGAGAGCGAGAGACCGAGAGCGAGAGACCGAGAGCGAGAGACCGAGAGCGAGAGACCGAGAGCGAGAGACCGAGAGCGAGAGACAGAGAGCGAGAGACAGAGAGCGAGAGACCGAGAGCGAGAGACCGAGAGCGAGAGACCGAGAGCGAGAGACAGAGAGCGAGAGACAGAGAGCGAGAGCGGGAGACAGAGAGCGAGAGACCGAGAGCGAGAGACCGAGAGCGAGAGACCGAAAGCGAGAGACAGAGAGCGAGAGACAGAGAGCGAGAGCGAGAGACAGAGAGCGAGAGCGAGAGACCGAGAGCGTGAGACCGAGAGCGAGAGACCGAGAGCGAGAGACCGAGAGCGGGAGACCGAGAGCGTGAGACCGAGAGCGTGAGACCGAAAGCGAGAGACAGAGAGCGAGAGACAGAGAGCGAGAGACAGAGAGCGAGAGACAGAGACAGAGAGCGAGAGCGAGAGACAGAGAGCGAGAGCGAGAGACCGAGAGCGAGAGACCGAGAGCGAGAGACCGAGAGCGAGAGACCGAGAGCGAGAGACCGAGAGCGAGAGACCGAGAGCGAGAGACCGAAAGCGAGAGACAGAGAGCGAGAGACAGAGAGCGAGAGACAGAGACAGAGAGCGAGAGCGAGAGACAGAGAGCGAGAGCGAGAGACAGAGAGCGAGAGCGAGAGACCGAAAGCGAGAGACAGAGAGCGAGAGACCGAGAGCGAGAGACCGAGAGCGAGAGACAGAGAGCGAGAGACAGAGAGCGAGAGACCGAGAGCGAGAGACCGAGAGCGAGAGACCGAGAGCGAGAGACCGAGAGCGAGAGACCGAGAGCGTGAGACCGAAAGCGAGAGACAGAGAGCGAGAGACAGAGAGCGAGAGACAGAGAGCGAGAGACCGAGAGCGAGAGACAGAGAGCGAGAGACAGAGAGCGAGAGACAGAGAGCGAGAGACAGAGAGCGAGAGACAGAGAGCGAGAGCGAGAGACAGAGAGCGAGAGACAGAGAGCGAGAGACAGAGAGCGAGAGCGAGAGACAGAGAGCGAGAGACCGAGAGCGAGAGACCGAGAGCGAGAGACCGAGAGCGAGAGACAGAGAGCGAGAGACAGAGAGCGAGAGACAGAGAGCGAGAGACAGAGAGCGAGAGCGAGAGACAGAGAGCGAGAGCGAGAGACCGAGAGCGAGAGACAGAGAGCGAGAGACAGAGAGCGAGAGACAGAGAGTTAGAGACAGAGAGTTAGAGACAGAGAGCGAGAGACAGAGAGCGAGAGACAGAGACAGAGAGCGAGAGCGAGAGACCGAGAGCGAGAGACCGAGAGCGAGAGACCGAGAGCGAGAGACCGAGGGCGAGAGACCGAGGGCGAGAGACCGAGGGCGAGAGACAGAGAGCGAGAGACAGAGAGCGAGAGACCGAGGGCGAGAGACCGAGGGCGAGAGACCGAGGGCGAGAGACCGAGGGCGAGAGACCGAGGGCGAGAGCGAGAGACCGAGAGCGAGAGACCGAGAGCGAGAGCGAGAGAGCGAGAGCGAGAGACCGAGAGCGAGAGACCGAGAGCGAGAGACCGAGAGCGAGAGACCGAGAGCGAGACCGAGAGCGAGAGACAGAGAGCGAGAGACAGAGAGCGAGAGACAGAGAGCGAGAGACAGAGACCGAGAGACAGAGACCGAGAGACAGAGACCGAGAGCGAGAGACCGAGAGCGAGAGACCGAGAGCGAGAGACCGAGAGCGAGAGACAGAGAGCGAGAGACAGAGAGCGAGAGACAGAGAGCGAGAGACAGAGAGCGAGAGACAGAGACAGAGAGCGAGAGCGAGAGACCGAGAGCGAGAGACCGAGAGCGAGAGACCGAGAGCGAGAGACCGAGGGCGAGAGACCGAGGGCGAGAGACCGAGGGCGAGAGACAGAGAGCGAGAGACAGAGAGCGAGAGACCGAGGGCGAGAGACCGAGGGCGAGAGACCGAGGGCGAGAGCGAGAGACCGAGAGCGAGAGACCGAGAGCGAGAGCGAGAGACCGAGAGCGAGAGACCGAGAGCGAGAGACCGAGAGCGAGACCGAGAGCGAGAGACCGAGAGCGAGAGACAGAGAGCGAGAGACAGAGAGCGAGAGACAGAGACCGAGAGACAGAGACCGAGAGACAGAGACCGAGAGCGAGAGACCGAGAGCGAGAGACCGAGAGCGAGAGACCGAGAGCGAGAGACAGAGAGCGAGAGACAGAGAGCGAGAGACAGAGAGCGAGAGACCGAGACCGAGAGCGAGAGACCGAGAGCGAGAGACAGAGACCGAGAGCGAGAGACAGAGAGCGAGAGACAGAGAGCGAGAGACAGAGAGCGAGAGACAGAGAGCGAGAGACAGAGAGCGAGAGACAGAGACCGAGAGCGAGAGACTGAGACCGAGACCGAGAGACAGAGAGCGAGAGAAAGAGAGCGAGAGACAGAGAGCGAGAGACAGAGAGCGAGAGACCGAGAGCGAGAGACCGAGAGCGAGAGACCGAGAGCGAGAGACCGAGAGCGAGAGACCGAGAGCGAGAGACCGAGAGCGAGAGACCGAGAGCGAGAGACCGAGAGCGAGAGACCGAGAGCGAGAGACCGAGAGCGAGAGCGAGAGACAGAGAGCGAGAGACAGAGAGCGAGAGACAGAGACAGAGAGCGAGAGCGAGAGACCGAGAGCGAGAGACCGAGAGCGAGAGACCGAGAGCGAGAGACCGAGGGCGAGAGACCGAGGGCGAGAGACAGAGAGCGAGAGACAGAGAGCGAGAGACCGAGGGCGAGAGACCGAGGGCGAGAGACCGAGGGCGAGAGACCGAGGGCGAGAGCGAGAGACCGAGAGCGAGAGACCGAGAGCGAGAGCGAGAGACCGAGAGCGAGAGACCGAGAGCGAGAGACCGAGAGCGAGACCGAGAGCGAGAGACCGAGAGCGAGAGACAGAGAGCGAGAGACAGAGAGCGAGAGACAGAGAGCGAGAGACAGAGACCGAGAGACAGAGACCGAGAGCGAGAGACCGAGAGCGAGAGACCGAGAGCGAGAGACCGAGAGCGAGAGACAGAGAGCGAGAGACAGAGAGCGAGAGACAGAGAGCGAGAGACAGAGAGCGAGAGACCGAGACCGAGAGCGAGAGACCGAGAGCGAGAGACAGAGAGCGAGAGACAGAGAGCGAGAGACAGAGAGCGAGAGACAGAGAGCGAGAGACAGAGACCGAGAGCGAGAGACTGAGACCGAGACCGAGAGACAGAGAGCGAGAGAAAGAGAGCGAGAGACAGAGAGCGAGAGACAGAGAGCGAGAGACCGAGAGCGAGAGACCGAGAGCGAGAGACCGAGAGCGAGAGACCGAGAGCGAGAGACCGAGAGCGAGAGACCGAGAGCGAGAGCGAGAGACAGAGAGCGAGAGACAGAGAGCGAGAGACAGAGAGCGAGAGGCAGAGAGCGAGAGGCAGAGAGCGAGAGGCAGAGAGCGAGAGACCGAGAGCGAGAGACCGAGAGCGAGAGACCGAGAGCGAGAGCGAGAGACAGAGAGCGAGAGACAGAGAGCGAGAGACAGAGAGCGAGAGGCAGAGAGCGAGAGGCAGAGAGCGAGAGGCAGAGAGCGAGAGGCCGAGAGCGAGAGGCCGAGAGCGAGAGACCGAGAGCGAGAGACCGAGAGCGAGAGACCGAGAGCGAGAGCGAGAGACAGACAGCGAGAGACAGAGAGCGAGAGACAGAGAGCGAGAGACAGAGAGCGAGAGACCGAGAGCGAGAGCGAGAGACAGACAGCGAGAGACAGAGAACGAGAGACAGAGAGCGAGAGACAGAGAGCGAGAGACAGAGAGCGAGAGACAGAGAGCGAGAGACCGAGGGCGAGAGACCGAGGGCGAGAGACCGAGGGCGAGAGACCGAGGGCGAGAGACCGAGAGCGAGAGACAGAGAGCGAGAGACAGAGAGCGAGAGACAGAGAGCGAGAGACAGAGAGCGAGAGACAGAGAGCGAGAGACAGAGAGCGAGAGACAGAGAGCGAGAGCGAGAGACAGAGAGCGAGAGCGAGAGACCGAGAGCGAGAGACCGAGAGCGAGAGACAGAGAGTTAGAGACAGAGAGCGAGAGACCGAGAGCGAGAGACAGAGAGCGAGAGACAGAGAGCGAGAGACAGAGAGCGAGAGACAGAGAGCGAGAGACAGAGAGCGAGAGACCGAGAGCGAGAGACCGAGAGCGAGAGACCGAGAGCGAGAGACAGAGAGCGAGAGACAGAGAGCGAGAGACAGAGAGCGAGAGACCGAGAGCGAGAGACCGAGAGCGAGAGACCGAGAGCGAGAGACCGAGAGCGAGAGACAGAGAGCGAGAGACAGAGAGCGAGAGACCGAGAGCGAGAGACCGAGAGCGAGAGACAGAGAGCGAGAGCGAGAGACAGAGAGCGTGAGACCGAGAGCGAGAGACCGAGAGCGAGAGCGAGAGACAGACAGCGAGAGACAGAGAACGAGAGACAGAGAGCGAGAGACAGAGAGCGAGAGACAGAGAGCGAGAGACCGAGGGCGAGAGACCGAGGGCGAGAGACCGAGGGCGAGAGACCGAGGGCGAGAGACCGAGAGCGAGAGACCGAGAGCGAGAGACAGAGAGCGAGAGACAGAGAGCGAGAGACAGAGAGCGAGAGACAGAGAGCGAGAGACAGAGAGCGAGAGCGAGAGACAGAGAGCGAGAGCGAGAGACCGAGAGCGAGAGACCGAGAGCGAGAGACAGAGAGTTAGAGACAGAGAGCGAGAGACCGAGAGCGAGAGACCGAGAGCGAGAGACAGAGAGCGAGAGACAGAGAGCGAGAGACAGAGAGCGAGAGACAGAGAGCGAGAGACCGAGAGCGAGAGACCGAGAGCGAGAGACCGAGAGCGAGAGACCGAGAGCGAGAGACAGAGAGCGAGAGACAGAGAGCGAGAGACAGAGAGCGAGAGACCGAGAGCGAGAGACCGAGAGCGAGAGACCGAGAGCGAGAGACCGAGAGCGAGAGACAGAGAGCGAGAGACAGAGAGCGAGAGACCGAGAGCGAGAGACCGAGAGCGAGAGACAGAGAGCGAGAGCGAGAGACAGAGAGCGTGAGACCGAGAGCGAGAGACCGAGAGCGAGAGACCGAGACCGAGAGCGAGAGACCGAGAGCGAGAGCGAGAGACAGAGAGCGAGAGCGAGAGACAGAGAGCGAGAGCGAGAGACCGAGAGCGAGAGACCGAGAGCGAGAGACCGAAAGCGAGAGACAGAGAGCGAGAGACCGAGAGCGAGAGACCGAGAGCGAGAGACAGAGAGCGAGAGACAGAGAGCGAGAGACCGAGAGCGAGAGACAGAGAGCGAGAGACAGAGAGCGAGAGACCGAGAGCGAGAGACCGAGAGCGAGAGACAGAGAGCGAGAGACAGAGAGCGAGAGACAGAGAGCGAGAGACAGAGAGCGAGAGACAGAGAGCGAGAGACAGAGAGCGAGAGCGAGAGACAGAGAGCGAGAGCGAGAGACAGAGAGCGAGAGCGAGAGACCGAGAGCGAGAGACCGAGAGCGAGAGACCGAGAGCGAGAGACAGAGAGTTAGAGACAGAGAGCGAGAGACCGAGAGCGAGAGACCGAGAGCGAGAGACAGAGAGCGAGAGACAGAGAGCGAGAGACAGAGAGCGAGAGACAGAGAGCGAGAGACCGAGAGCGAGAGACCGAGAGCGAGAGACCGAGAGCGAGAGACAGAGAGCGAGAGACAGAGAGCGAGAGACAGAGAGCGAGAGACCGAGAGCGAGAGACCGAGAGCGAGAGACCGAGAGCGAGAGACCGAGAGCGAGAGACAGAGAGCGAGAGACAGAGAGCGAGAGACAGAGAGCGAGAGACCGAGAGCGAGAGACCGAGAGCGAGAGACAGAGAGCGAGAGACAGAGAGCGAGAGACAGAGAGCGAGAGCGAGAGACAGAGAGCGTGAGACCGAGAGCGAGAGACCGAGAGCGAGAGACCGAGAGCGAGAGCGAGAGACAGAGAGCGAGAGCGAGAGACAGAGAGCGAGAGCGAGAGACAGAGAGCGAGAGCGAGAGACCGAAAGCGAGAGACAGAGAGCGAGAGACCGAGAGCGAGAGACAGAGAGCGAGAGACAGAGAGCGAGAGACAGAGAGCGAGAGACAGAGAGCGAGAGACAGAGAGCTAGAGACAGAGAGCGAGAGACCGAGAGCGAGAGACAGAGAGCGAGAGACAGAGAGCGAGAGACAGAGAGCGAGAGACCGAGAGCGAGAGACCGAAAGCGAGAGACAGAGAGCGAGAGACAGAGAGCGAGAGACAGAGAGCGAGAGACAGAGAGCGAGAGACAGAGACAGAGAGCGAGAGCGAGAGACAGAGAGCGAGAGCGAGAGACAGAGAGCGAGAGCGAGAGACCGAGAGCGAGAGACCGAGAGCGAGAGACCGAGAGCGAGAGACCGAGAGCGAGAGACCGAAAGCGAGAGACAGAGAGCGAGAGACAGAGAGCGAGAGACAGAGACAGAGAGCGAGAGCGAGAGACAGAGAGCGAGAGCGAGAGACAGAGAGCGAGAGCGAGAGACCGAGAGCGAGAGACCGAGAGCGAGAGACCGAAAGCGAGAGACAGAGAGCGAGAGACAGAGAGCGAGAGACAGAGAGCGAGAGACAGAGACAGAGAGCGAGAGCGAGAGACAGAGAGCGAGAGCGAGAGACAGACAGCGAGAGACAGAGAGCGAGAGACAGAGAGCGAGAGACAGAGAGCGAGAGACCGAGAGCGAGAGCGAGAGACCGAGAGCGAGAGACCGAGGGCGAGAGACAGAGAACGAGAGACAGAGAGCGAGAGACAGAGAACGAGAGACAGAGAGCGAGAGACCGAGGGCGAGAGACCGAGGGCGAGAGACCGAGGGCGAGAGACCGAGGGCGAGAGACCGAGAGCGAGAGACCGAGAGCGAGAGACCGAGAGCGAGAGACCGAGAGCGAGAGACAGAGAGCGAGAGACAGAGAGCGAGAGACAGAGAGCGAGAGACAGAGAGCGAGAGCGAGAGACAGAGAGCGAGAGCGAGAGACCGAGAGCGAGAGACCGAGAGCGAGAGACAGAGAACGAGAGACAGAGAGCGAGAGACAGAGAACGAGAGACAGAGGGCGAGAGACCGAGGGCGAGAGACCGAGGGCGAGAGACCGAGGGCGAGAGACCGAGGGCGAGAGACCGAGAGCGAGAGACCGAGAGCGAGAGACCGAGAGCGAGAGACAGAGAGCGAGAGACAGAGAGCGAGAGACAGAGAGCGAGAGACAGAGAGCGAGAGCGAGAGACAGAGAGCGAGAGCGAGAGACCGAGAGCGAGAGACCGAGAGCGAGAGACAGAGAGTTAGAGACAGAGAGCGAGAGACCGAGAGCGAGAGACCGAGAGCGAGAGACAGAGAGCGAGAGACAGAGAGCGAGAGACAGAGAGCGAGAGACCGAGAGCGAGAGACCGAGAGCGAGAGACCGAGAGCGAGAGACAGAGAGCGAGAGACAGAGAGCGAGAGACAGAGAGCGAGAGACAGAGAGCGAGAGACAGAGAGCGAGAGACAGAGAGCGAGAGACCGAGAGCGAGAGACCGAGAGCGAGAGACCGAGAGCGAGAGACAGAGAGCGAGAGACAGAGAGCGAGAGACCGAGAGCGAGAGACCGAGAGCGAGAGACAGAGAGCGAGAGCGAGAGACAGAGAGCGTGAGACCGAGAGCGAGAGACCGAGAGCGAGAGCGAGAGACAGAGAGCGAGAGCGAGAGACAGAGAGCGAGAGCGAGAGACAGAGAGCGAGAGCGAGAGACCGAGAGCGAGAGACCGAGAGCGAGAGACCGAGAGCGAGAGACAGAGAGCGAGAGACCGAGAGCGAGAGACCGAGAGCGAGAGACAGAGAGCGAGAGACAGAGAGCGAGAGACAGAGAGCGAGAGACCGAGAGCGAGAGACCGAGAGCGAGAGACCGAGAGCGAGAGACCGAGAGCGAGAGACAGAGAGCGAGAGACCGAGAGCGAGAGACCGAGAGCGAGAGACCGAGAGCGAGAGACCGAGAGCGAGAGACAGAGAGCGAGAGACAGAGAGCGAGAGACAGAGAGCGAGAGACAGAGAGCGAGAGCGAGAGACAGAGAGCGAGAGCGAGAGACCGAGAGCGAGAGCGAGAGACCGAGAGCGAGAGACCGAGAGCGAGAGACAGAGAGTTAGAGACAGAGAGCGAGAGACCGAGAGCGAGAGACCGAGAGCGAGAGACAGAGAGCGAGAGACAGAGAGCGAGAGACAGAGAGCGAGAGACAGAGAGCGAGAGACCGAGAGCGAGAGACCGAGAGCGAGAGACAGAGAGCGAGAGACAGAGAGCGAGAGACAGAGAGCGAGAGACAGAGAGCGAGAGACAGAGAGCGAGAGACCGAGAGCGAGAGACCGAGAGCGAGAGACAGAGAGCGAGAGACAGAGAGCGAGAGACAGAGAGCGAGAGACAGAGAGCGAGACCGAGAGCGAGAGACAGAGAGCGAGAGACAGAGAGCGAGAGACAGAGAGCGAGAGACAGAGAGCGAGAGACAGAGAGCGAGAGACAGAGAGCGAGAGCGAGAGACAGAGAGCGAGAGCGAGAGACCGAGAGCGAGAGCGAGAGACCGAGAGCGAGAGACCGAGAGCGAGAGACAGAGAGTTAGAGACAGAGAGCGAGAGACCGAGAGCGAGAGACCGAGAGCGAGAGACAGAGAGCGAGAGACAGAGAGCGAGAGACAGAGAGCGAGAGACAGAGAGCGAGAGACCGAGAGCGAGAGACCGAGAGCGAGAGACAGAGAGCGAGAGACAGAGAGCGAGAGACAGAGAGCGAGAGACAGAGAGCGAGAGACAGAGAGCGAGAGACCGAGAGCGAGAGACCGAGAGCGAGAGACCGAGAGCGAGAGACCGAGAGCGAGAGACAGAGAGCGAGAGACAGAGAGCGAGAGACAGAGAGCGAGAGACAGAGAGCGAGAGACAGAGAGCGAGACCGAGAGCGAGAGACAGAGAGCGAGAGACAGAGAGCGAGAGCGAGAGACAGAGAGCGTGAGACCGAGAGCGAGAGACCGAGAGCGAGAGCGAGAGACAGAGAGCGAGAGCGAGAGACAGAGAGCGAGAGCGAGAGACAGAGAGCGAGAGCGAGAGACCGAAAGCGAGAGACAGAGAGCGAGAGACCGAGAGCGAGAGACCGAGAGCGAGAGACCGAGAGCGAGAGACCGAGAGCGAGAGACAGAGAGCGAGAGACAGAGAGCGAGAGACAGAGAGCGAGAGACAGAGAGCGAGAGACCGAGAGCGAGAGACCGAGAGCGAGAGACAGAGAGCGAGAGACAGAGAGCGAGAGACAGAGAGCGAGAGACAGAGAGCGAGAGACAGAGAGCGAGAGACCGAGAGCGAGAGACCGAGAGCGAGAGACCGAAAGCGAGAGACAGAGAGCGAGAGACAGAGAGCGAGAGACAGAGAGCGAGAGACAGAGACAGAGAGCGAGAGCGAGAGACAGAGAGCGAGAGCGAGAGACAGAGAGCGAGAGCGAGAGACCGAGAGCGAGAGACCGAGAGCGAGAGACCGAGAGCGAGAGACCGAGAGCGAGAGACCGAAAGCGAGAGACAGAGAGCGAGAGACAGAGAGCGAGAGACAGAGACAGAGAGCGAGAGCGAGAGACAGAGAGCGAGAGCGAGAGACAGAGAGCGAGAGCGAGAGACCGAGAGCGAGAGACCGAGAGCGAGAGACCGAGAGCGAGAGACCGAGAGCGAGAGACCGAGAGCGAGAGACCGAGAGCGAGAGACAGAGAGCGAGAGACCGAGAGCGAGAGCGAGAGCGAGAGACCGAGAGCGAGAGACAGAGAGCGAGAGACAGAGAGCGAGAGACAGAGAGCGAGAGACAGAGAGCGAGAGACCGAGAGCGAGAGACAGAGAGCGAGAGACAGAGAGTTAGAGACAGAGAGCGAGAGACAGAGAGCGAGAGACCGAGAGCGAGAGACGGAGAGCGAGAGACGGAGAGCGAGAGACCGAGAGCGAGAGACCGAGAGCGAGAGACCGAGAGCGAGAGACAGAGAGCGAGAGACCGAGAGCGAGAGACCGAGAGCGAGAGACCGAGAGCGAGGGACCGAGAGCGAGGGACAGAGAGCGAGAGACAGAGAGCGAGAGACAGAGACCGAGAGCGAGAGACCGAGAGCGAGAGACCGAGGGCGAGAGACCGAGGGCGAGAGACCGAGAGCGAGAGACCGAGGGCGAGAGACAGAGAACGAGAGACAGAGAGCGAGAGACAGAGAACGAGAGACAGAGGGCGAGAGACCGAGGGCGAGAGACCGAGGGCGAGAGACCGAGGGCGAGAGACCGAGAGCGAGAGACCGAGAGCGAGAGACAGAGAGCGAGAGACAGAGAGCGAGAGACAGAGAGCGAGAGACAGAGAGCGAGAGCGAGAGACAGAGAGCGAGAGCGAGAGACCGAGAGCGAGAGACCGAGAGCGAGAGACAGAGAGTTAGAGACAGAGAGCGAGAGACAGAGAGCGAGAGACAGAGAGCGAGAGACAGAGAGCGAGAGACAGAGAGCGAGAGACAGAGAGCGAGAGACAGAGAGCGAGAGACAGAGAGCGAGAGACAGAGAGCGAGAGACAGAGAGCGAGAGACAGAGAGCGAGAGACCGAGAGTTAGAGACAGAGAGTTAGAGACAGAGAGCGAGAGACAGAGAGCGAGAGACAGAGAGCGAGAGACAGAGAGCGAGAGACAGAGAGCGAGAGACAGAGAGCGAGAGACAGAGAGCGAGAGACAGAGAGCGAGAGACAGAGAGCGAGAGACAGAGAGCGAGAGACAGAGAGCGAGAGCGAGAGACAGAGAGCGAGAGCGAGAGACCGAGAGCGAGAGACCGAGAGCGAGAGACAGAGAGTTAGAGACAGAGAGCGAGAGACCGAGAGCGAGAGACCGAGAGCGAGAGACCGAGAGCGAGAGACAGAGAGCGAGAGACAGAGAGCGAGAGACAGAGAGCGAGAGCGAGAGACAGAGAGCGTGAGACCGAGAGCGAGAGACCGAGAGCGAGAGACCGAGAGCGAGAGCGAGAGACAGAGAGCGAGAGCGAGAGACAGAGAGCGAGAGCGAGAGACCGAAAGCGAGAGTCAGAGAGCGAGAGACCGAGAGCGAGAGACCGAGAGCGAGAGACCGAGAGCGAGAGACAGAGAGCGAGAGACAGAGAGCGAGAGACAGAGAGCGAGAGACAGAGAGCGAGAGACCGAGAGCGAGAGACCGAGAGCGAGAGACAGAGAGCGAGAGACAGAGAGCGAGAGACCGAGAGCGAGAGACCGAAAGCGAGAGACAGAGAGCGTGAGACAGAGAGCGAGAGACAGAGAGCGAGAGACAGAGAGCGAGAGACAGAGACAGAGAGCGAGAGCGAGAGACAGAGAGCGAGAGCGAGAGACAGAGAGCGAGAGCGAGAGACCGAGAGCGAGAGACCGAGAGCGAGAGACCGAGAGCGAGAGACCGAGAGCGAGAGACCGAAAGCGAGAGACAGAGAGCGAGAGACAGAGAGCGAGAGACAGAGAGCGAGAGACAGAGAGCGAGAGACAGAGAGCGAGAGACAGAGACAGAGAGCGAGAGCGAGAGACAGAGAGCGAGAGCGAGAGACAGAGAGCGAGAGCGAGAGAGCGAGAGCGAGAGACCGAGAGCGAGAGACCGAGAGCGAGAGACCGAAAGCGAGAGACAGAGAGCGAGAGACCGAGAGCGAGAGACCGAGAGCGAGAGACCGAGAGCGAGAGACCGAGAGCGAGAGACCGAAAGCGAGAGACAGAGAGCGAGAGACAGAGAGCGAGAGACAGAGAGCGAGAGACAGAGAGCGAGAGACAGAGACAGAGAGCGAGAGCGAGAGACAGAGAGCGAGAGCGAGAGACAGAGAGCGAGAGCGAGAGACCGAGAGCGAGAGACCGAGAGCGAGAGACCGAAAGCGAGAGACAGAGAGCGAGAGACCGAGAGCGAGAGACCGAGAGCGAGAGACCGAGAGCGAGAGACCGAGAGCGAGAGACCGAGGGCGAGAGACCGAGGGCGAGAGACAGAGAACGAGAGACAGAGAACGAGAGACAGAGAGCGAGAGACAGAGAGCGAGAGACAGAGAGCGAGAGCGAGAGACAGAGAGCGTGAGACCGAGAGCGAGAGACCGAGAGCGAGAGACCGAGAGCGAGAGACAGAGAGCGAGAGCGAGAGACAGAGAGCGAGAGACAGAGAGCGAGAGACAGAGAGCGAGAGACAGAGACAGAGAGCGAGAGCGAGAGACAGAGAGCGAGAGCGAGAGACAGAGAGCGAGAGCGAGAGAGCGAGAGCGAGAGACCGAGAGCGAGAGACCGAGAGCGAGAGACCGAAAGCGAGAGACAGAGAGCGAGAGACCGAGAGCGAGAGACCGAGAGCGAGAGACCGAGAGCGAGAGACCGAGAGCGAGAGACCGAAAGCGAGAGACAGAGAGCGAGAGACAGAGAGCGAGAGACAGAGAGCGAGAGACAGAGAGCGAGAGACAGAGACAGAGAGCGAGAGCGAGAGACAGAGAGCGAGAGCGAGAGACAGAGAGCGAGAGCGAGAGACCGAGAGCGAGAGACCGAGAGCGAGAGACCGAAAGCGAGAGACAGAGAGCGAGAGACCGAGAGCGAGAGACCGAGAGCGAGAGACCGAGAGCAAGAGACCGAGAGCAAGAGACCGAGAGCGAGAGACCGAGGGCGAGAGACCGAGGGCGAGAGACAGAGAACGAGAGACAGAGAACGAGAGACAGAGAGCGAGAGACCGAGGGCGAGAGACCGAGGGCGAGAGACCGAGGGCGAGAGACCGAGAGCGAGAGACCGAGGGCGAGAGACCGAGAGCGAGAGACCGAGAGCGAGAGACCGAGAGCGAGAGACAGAGAGCGAGAGACAGAGAGCGAGAGACAGAGAGCGAGAGACAGAGAGCGAGAGCGAGAGACAGAGAGCGTGAGACCGAGAGCGAGAGACCGAGAGCGAGAGACCGAGAGCGAGAGACAGAGAGCGAGAGCGAGAGACAGAGAGCGTGAGACCGAGAGCGAGAGACCGAGAGCGAGAGACCGAGAGCGAGAGCGAGAGACAGAGAGCGAGAGCGAGAGACAGAGAGCGAGAGCGAGAGACCGAAAGCGAGAGTCAGAGAGCGAGAGACCGAGAGCGAGAGACCGAGAGCGAGAGACAGAGAGCGAGAGACAGAGAGCGAGAGACAGAGAGCGAGAGACAGAGAGCGAGAGACCGAGAGCGAGAGACCGAGAGCGAGAGACAGAGAGCGAGAGACAGAGAGCGAGAGACCGAGAGCGAGAGACCGAAAGCGAGAGACAGAGAGCGAGAGACAGAGAGCGAGAGACAGAGAGCGAGAGACAGAGACAGAGAGCGAGAGCGAGAGACAGAGAGCGAGAGCGAGAGACAGAGAGCGAGAGCGAGAGACCGAGAGCGAGAGACCGAGAGCGAGAGACCGAGAGCGAGAGACCGAGAGCGAGAGACCGAAAGCGAGAGACAGAGAGCGAGAGACAGAGAGCGAGAGACAGAGAGCGAGAGACAGAGAGCGAGAGACAGAGACAGAGAGCGAGAGCGAGAGACAGAGAGCGAGAGCGAGAGACAGAGAGCGAGAGCGAGAGAGCGAGAGCGAGAGACCGAGAGCGAGAGACCGAGAGCGAGAGACCGAAAGCGAGAGACAGAGAGCGAGAGACCGAGAGCGAGAGACCGAGAGCGAGAGACCGAGAGCGAGAGACCGAGAGCGAGAGACCGAAAGCGAGAGACAGAGAGCGAGAGACAGAGAGCGAGAGACAGAGAGCGAGAGACAGAGAGCGAGAGACAGAGACAGAGAGCGAGAGCGAGAGACAGAGAGCGAGAGCGAGAGACAGAGAGCGAGAGCGAGAGACCGAGAGCGAGAGACCGAGAGCGAGAGACCGAAAGCGAGAGACAGAGAGCGAGAGACCGAGAGCGAGAGACCGAGAGCGAGAGACCGAGAGCGAGAGACCGAGAGCGAGAGACCGAGAGCGAGAGACCGAGAGCGAGAGACCGAGGGCGAGAGACCGAGGGCGAGAGACAGAGAACGAGAGACAGAGAACGAGAGACAGAGAGCGAGAGACCGAGGGCGAGAGACCGAGGGCGAGAGACCGAGGGCGAGAGACCGAGAGCGAGAGACCGAGAGCGAGAGACCGAGAGCGAGAGACAGAGAGCGAGAGACAGAGAGCGAGAGACAGAGAGCGAGAGCGAGAGACAGAGTGCGAGAGCGAGAGACCGAGAGCGAGAGACCGAGAGCGAGAGACAGAGAGCGAGAGACAGAGAGCGAGAGACAGAGAGCGAGAGCGAGAGACAGAGTGCGAGAGCGAGAGACCGAGAGCGAGAGACCGAGAGCGAGAGACAGAGAGCGAGAGACAGAGAGCGAGAGACAGAGAGCGAGAGACAGAGAGCGAGAGACAGAGATTTAGAGACAGAGAGCGAGAGACAGAGAGCGAGAGACAGAGACAGAGAGCGAGAGCGAGAGACAGAGAGCGAGAGCGAGAGACAGAGAGCGAGAGCGAGAGACCGAGAGCGAGAGACCGAGAGCGAGAGACCGAGAGCGAGAGACGGAGAGCGAGAGACCGAAAGCGAGAGACAGAGAGCGAGAGACAGAGAGCGAGAGACCGAGAGCGAGAGACCGAGAGCGAGAGACAGAGAGCGAGAGACAGAGAGCGAGAGACCGAGAGCGAGAGACCGAGAGCGAGAGACCGAGAGCGAGAGACCGAGAGCGAGAGACAGAGAGCGAGAGACAGAGAGCGAGAGACCGAGAGCGAGAGACCGAGAGCGAGAGACCGAGAGCGAGAGACCGAGAGCGAGAGACCGAGAGCGAGAGACCGAGAGCGAGAGACAGAGAGCGAGAGACCGAGAGCGAGAGACCGAGAGCGAGAGACCGAGAGCGAGAGACCGAGAGCGAGGGACAGAGAGCGAGAGACAGAGAGCGAGAGACAGAGAGCGAGAGACCGAGAGCGAGAGACAGAGAGCGAGAGACAGAGAGCGAGAGACAGAGAGCGAGAGACAGAGAGCGAGAGCGAGAGACAGAGAGCGTGAGACCGAGAGCGAGAGACCGAGAGCGAGAGCGAGAGACAGAGAGCGAGAGCGAGAGACAGAGAGCGAGAGACAGAGAGCGAGAGCGAGAGACCGAGAGCGAGAGACCGAGAGCGAGAGACCGAAAGCGAGAGACAGAGAGCGAGAGACAGAGAGCGAGAGCGAGAGACAGAGAGCGAGAGCGAGAGACCGAGAGCGTGAGACCGAGAGCGAGAGACCGAGAGCGAGAGACCGAGAGCGAGAGACCGAGAGCGTGAGACCGAGAGCGTGAGACCGAAAGCGAGAGACAGAGAGCGAGAGACAGAGAGCGAGAGACAGAGAGCGAGAGACAGAGAGCGAGAGACAGAGACAGAGAGCGAGAGCGAGAGACAGAGAGCGAGAGCGAGAGACCGAGAGCGAGAGACCGAGAGCGAGAGACCGAGAGCGAGAGACCGAGAGCGAGAGACCGAAAGCGAGAGACAGAGAGCGAGAGACAGAGAGCGAGAGACAGAGAGCGAGAGACAGAGAGCGAGAGACAGAGACAGAGAGCGAGAGCGAGAGACAGAGAGCGAGAGCGAGAGACCGAGAGCGAGAGACCGAGAGCGAGAGACCGAGAGCGAGAGACCGAGAGCGAGAGACCGAAAGCGAGAGACCGAAAGCGAGAGACAGAGAGCGAGAGACCGAGAGCGTGAGACCGAAAGCGAGAGACAGAGAGCGAGAGACAGAGAGCGAGAGACAGAGAGCGAGAGACAGAGACAGAGAGCGAGAGCGAGAGACAGAGAGCGAGAGCGAGAGACCGAGAGCGAGAGACCGAGAGCGAGAGACCGAAAGCGAGAGACAGAGAGCGAGAGACAGAGAGCGAGAGACAGAGACAGAGAGCGAGAGCGAGAGACAGAGAGCGAGAGCGAGAGACAGAGAGCGAGAGCGAGAGACCGAAAGCGAGAGACAGAGAGCGAGAGACCGAGAGCGAGAGACCGAGAGCGAGAGACAGAGAGCGAGAGACAGAGAGCGAGAGACCGAGAGCGAGAGACCGAGAGCGAGAGACCGAGAGCGAGAGACCGAGAGCGAGAGACCGAGAGCGAGAGACCGAGAGCGAGAGACCGAGAGCGAGAGACCGAGAGCGTGAGACCGAGAGCGTGAGACCGAAAGCGAGAGACAGAGAGCGAGAGACAGAGAGCGAGAGACAGAGAGCGAGAGACCGAGAGCGAGAGACAGAGAGCGAGAGACAGAGAGCGAGAGACAGAGAGCGAGAGACAGAGAGCGAGAGACAGAGAGCGAGAGACAGAGAGCGAGAGACAGAGAGCGAGAGCGAGAGACAGAGAGCGAGAGACAGAGAGCGAGAGACAGAGAGCGAGAGCGAGAGACAGAGAGCGAGAGACCGAGAGCGAGAGACCGAGAGCGAGAGACCGAGAGCGAGAGACAGAGAGCGAGAGACAGAGAGCGAGAGACAGAGAGCGAGAGACAGAGAGCGAGAGACAGAGAGCGAGAGACAGAGAGCGAGAGCGAGAGACAGAGAGCGAGAGCGAGAGACCGAGAGCGAGAGACCGAGAGCGAGAGACCGAGGGCGAGAGACCGAGGGCGAGAGACCGAGGGCGAGAGACCGAGGGCGAGAGACAGAGAGCGAGAGACAGAGAGCGAGAGACCGAGGGCGAGAGACCGAGGGCGAGAGACCGAGGGCGAGAGCGAGAGACCGAGAGCGAGAGACCGAGAGCGAGAGCGAGAGAGCGAGAGCGAGAGACCGAGAGCGAGAGACCGAGAGCGAGAGACCGAGAGCGAGACCGAGAGCGAGAGACCGAGAGCGAGAGACAGAGAGCGAGAGACAGAGAGCGAGAGACAGAGAGCGAGAGACAGAGACCGAGAGACAGAGACCGAGAGACAGAGACCGAGAGCGAGAGACCGAGAGCGAGAGACCGAGAGCGAGAGACCGAGAGCGAGAGACAGAGAGCGAGAGACAGAGAGCGAGAGACAGAGAGCGAGAGACAGAGAGCGAGAGACAGAGACAGAGAGCGAGAGCGAGAGAGCGAGAGCGAGAGACCGAGAGCGAGAGACCGAGAGCGAGAGACCGAGGGCGAGAGACCGAGGGCGAGAGACCGAGGGCGAGAGACCGAGGGCGAGAGACCGAGGGCGAGAGACAGAGAGCGAGAGACAGAGAGCGAGAGACCGAGGGCGAGAGACCGAGGGCGAGAGACCGAGGGCGAGAGACCGAGGGCGAGAGACAGAGAGCGAGAGACAGAGAGCGAGAGACCGAGGGCGAGAGACCGAGGGCGAGAGACCGAGGGCGAGAGCGAGAGACCGAGAGCGAGAGACCGAGAGCGAGAGCGAGAGAGCGAGAGCGAGAGAGCGAGAGCGAGAGACCGAGAGCGAGAGACCGAGAGCGAGAGACCGAGAGCGAGACCGAGAGCGAGAGACCGAGAGCGAGAGACAGAGAGCGAGAGACAGAGAGCGAGAGACAGAGAGCGAGAGACAGAGACCGAGAGACAGAGACCGAGAGCGAGAGACCGAGAGCGAGAGACCGAGAGCGAGAGACCGAGAGCGAGAGACAGAGAGCGAGAGACAGAGAGCGAGAGACAGAGAGCGAGAGACAGAGAGCGAGAGACAGAGAGCGAGAGACAGAGAGCGAGAGACAGAGAGCGAGAGACCGAGAGCGAGAGCGAGAGACCGAGAGCGAGAGACCGAGAGCGAGAGACAGAGACCGAGAGCGAGAGACAGAGAGCGAGAGACAGAGAGCGAGAGACAGAGAGCGAGAGACAGAGACCGAGAGCGAAAGACTGAGACCGAGACCGAGAGACAGAGAGCGAGAGAAAGAGAGCGAGAGACAGAGAGCGAGAGACAGAGAGCGAGAGTGAGAGAGCGAGAGCGAGAGACAGAGAGCGAGAGGCAGAGAGCGAGAGGCAGAGAGCGAGAGGCAGAGAGCAAGAGACCGAGAGCGAGAGACCGAGAGCGAGAGGCAGAGAGCGAGAGACCGAGAGCGAGAGCGAGAGACAGAGAGCGAGAGACAGAGAGCGAGAGACAGAGAGCGAGAGACAGAGAGCGAGAGACAGAGAGCGAGAGACAGAGAGCGAGAGTGAGAGAGCGAGAGCGAGAGGCAGAGAGCGAGAGGCAGAGAGCGAGAGGCCGAGAGCGAGAGGCCGAGAGCGAGAGACCGAGAGCGAGAGACCGAGAGCGAGAGACCGAGAGCGAGAGACCGAGAGCGAGAGCGAGAGACAGACAGCGAGAGACAGACAGCGAGAGACAGAGAGCGAGAGACAGAGAGCGAGAGACAGAGAGCGAGAGACCGAGAGCGAGAGCGAGAGACCGAGAGCGAGAGACCGAGGGCGAGAGACAGAGAACGAGAGACAGAGAGCGAGAGACAGAGAACGAGAGACAGAGAGCGAGAGACCGAGGGCGAGAGACCGAGGGCGAGAGACCGAGAGCGAGAGACCGAGAGCGAGAGACAGAGAGCGAGAGACAGAGAGCGAGAGACAGAGAGCGAGAGACAGAGAGCGAGAGACAGAGAGCGAGAGACAGAGAGCGAGAGCGAGAGACAGAGAGCGAGAGCGAGAGACCGAGAGCGAGAGACCGAGAGCGAGAGACAGAGAGTTAGAGACAGAGAGCGAGAGACCGAGAGCGAGAGACCGAGAGCGAGAGACAGAGAGCGAGAGACAGAGAGCGAGAGACAGAGAGCGAGAGACCGAGAGCGAGAGACCGAGAGCGAGAGACCGAGAGCGAGAGACCGAGAGCGAGAGACAGAGAGCGAGAGACAGAGAGCGAGAGACAGAGAGCGAGAGACAGAGAGCGAGAGACCGAGAGCGAGAGACCGAGAGCGAGAGACCGAGAGCGAGAGACCGAGAGCGAGAGACCGAGAGCGAGAGACCGAGAGCGAGAGACAGAGAGCGAGAGACAGAGAGCGAGAGACAGAGAGCGAGAGACCGAGAGCGAGAGACCGAGAGCGAGAGACCGAGGGCGAGAGACCGAGGGCGAGAGACCGAGGGCGAGAGACAGAGAGCGAGAGACAGAGGGCGAGAGACCGAGGGCGAGAGACCGAGGGCGAGAGACCGAGGGCGAGAGACCGAGGGCGAGAGCGAGAGACCGAGAGCGAGAGACCGAGAGCGAGAGCGAGAGACCGAGAGCGAGAGACCGAGAGCGAGAGACAGAGAGTTAGAGACAGAGAGCGAGAGACCGAGAGCGAGAGACCGAGAGCGAGAGACCGAGAGCGAGAGACAGAGAGCGAGAGACAGAGAGCGAGAGACAGAGAGCGAGAGACCGAGAGCGAGAGACCGAGAGCGAGAGACAGAGAGCGAGAGACAGAGAGCGAGAGACAGAGAGCGAGAGACAGAGAGCGAGAGACCGAGAGCGAGAGACCGAGAGCGAGAGACCGAGAGCGAGAGACCGAGAGCGAGAGACCGAGAGCGAGAGACCGAGAGCGAGAGACAGAGAGCGAGAGACAGAGAGCGAGAGACAGAGAGCGAGAGACCGAGAGCGAGAGACCGAGAGCGAGAGACCGAGGGCGAGAGACCGAGGGCGAGAGACCGAGGGCGAGAGACAGAGAGCGAGAGACAGAGGGCGAGAGACCGAGGGCGAGAGACCGAGGGCGAGAGACCGAGGGCGAGAGCGAGAGACCGAGAGCGAGAGACCGAGAGCGAGAGCGAGAGAGCGAGAGCGAGAGACCGAGAGCGAGAGCGAGAGACAGAGAGCGAGAGACCGAGAGCGAGAGACCGAAAGCGAGAGACAGAGAGCGAGAGACAGAGAGCGAGAGACAGAGACAGAGAGCGAGAGCGAGAGACAGAGAGCGAGAGCGAGAGACAGAGAGCGAGAGCGAGAGACCGAAAGCGAGAGACAGAGAGCGAGAGACCGAGAGCGAGAGACCGAGAGCGAGAGACAGAGAGCGAGAGACCGAGAGCGAGAGACCGAGAGCGAGAGACCGAGAGCGAGAGACCGAGAGCGAGAGACCGAGAGCGAGAGACCGAGAGCGAGAGACCGAGAGCGTGAGACCGAAAGCGAGAGACAGAGAGCGAGAGACAGAGAGCGAGAGACAGAGAGCGAGAGACCGAGAGCGAGAGACAGAGAGCGAGAGACAGAGAGCGAGAGACAGAGAGCGAGAGCGAGAGACAGAGAGCGAGAGACAGAGAGCGAGAGCGAGAGACCGAGAGCGAGAGACCGAGAGCGAGAGACCGAGAGCGAGAGACAGAGAGCGAGAGACAGAGAGCGAGAGACAGAGAGCGAGAGACAGAGAGCGAGAGACAGAGAGCGAGAGACAGAGAGCGAGAGCGAGAGACAGAGAGCGAGAGCGAGAGACCGAGAGCGAGAGACAGAGAGCGAGAGACAGAGAGCGAGAGACAGAGAGTTAGAGACAGAGAGTTAGAGACAGAGAGTTAGAGACAGAGAGCGAGAGACAGAGAGCGAGAGACAGAGACAGAGAGCGAGAGCGAGAGACCGAGAGCGAGAGACCGAGAGCGAGAGACCGAGAGCGAGAGACCGAGGGCGAGAGACCGAGGGCGAGAGACCGAGGGCGAGAGACCGAGGGCGAGAGACAGAGAGCGAGAGACAGAGAGCGAGAGACAGAGAGCGAGAGACCGAGGGCGAGAGACCGAGGGCGAGAGACCGAGGGCGAGAGCGAGAGACCGAGAGCGAGAGACCGAGAGCGAGAGCGAGAGAGCAAGAGCGAGAGACCGAGAGCGAGAGACCGAGAGCGAGAGACCGAGAGCGAGACCGAGAGCGAGAGACCGAGAGCGAGAGACAGAGAGCGAGAGACAGAGAGCGAGAGACAGAGAGCGAGAGACAGAGAGCGAGAGACAGAGAGCGAGAGACAGAGACCGAGAGACAGAGACCGAGAGCGAGAGACCGAGAGCGAGAGACCGAGAGCGAGAGACCGAGAGCGAGAGACAGAGAGCGAGAGACAGAGAGCGAGAGACAGAGAGCGAGAGACAGAGACAGAGAGCGAGAGCGAGAGACCGAGAGCGAGAGACCGAGAGCGAGAGACCGAGGGCGAGAGACCGAGGGCGAGAGACCGAGGGCGAGAGACCGAGGGCGAGAGACCGAGGGCGAGAGACCGAGGGCGAGAGACAGAGAGCGAGAGACAGAGGGCGAGAGACCGAGGGCGAGAGACCGAGGGCGAGAGACCGAGGGCGAGAGCGAGAGACCGAGAGCGAGAGACCGAGAGCGAGAGCGAGAGCGAGAGACCGAGAGCGAGAGACCGAGAGCGAGACCGAGAGCGAGAGACCGAGAGCGAGAGACAGAGAGCGAGAGACAGAGAGCGAGAGACAGAGAGCGAGAGACAGAGACCGAGAGACAGAGACCGAGAGACAGAGACCGAGAGACAGAGACCGAGAGCGAGAGACCGAGAGCGAGAGACCGAGAGCGAGAGACCGAGAGCGAGAGACAGAGAGCGAGAGACAGAGAGCGAGAGACAGAGAGCGAGAGACAGAGAGCGAGAGACCGAGAGCGAGAGCGAGAGACCGAGAGCGAGAGACCGAGAGCGAGAGACAGAGACCGAGAGCGAGAGACAGAGAGCGAGAGACAGAGAGCGAGAGACAGAGAGCGAGAGACAGAGACCGAGAGCGAGAGACTGAGACCGAGACCGAGAGACAGAGAGCGAGAGAAAGAGAGCGAGAGACAGAGAGCGAGAGACAGAGAGCGAGAGTGAGAGAGCGAGAGCGAGAGGCAGAGAGCGAGAGGCAGAGAGCGAGAGGCAGAGAGCAAGAGACCGAGAGCGAGAGACCGAGAGCGAGAGGCAGAGAGCGAGAGACCGAGAGCGAGAGCGAGAGACAGAGAGCGAGAGACAGAGAGCGAGAGACAGAGAGCGAGAGACAGAGAGCGAGAGACAGAGAGCGAGAGTGAGAGAGCGAGAGCGAGAGGCAGAGAGCGAGAGGCAGAGAGCGAGAGGCAGAGAGCAAGAGACCGAGAGCGAGAGACCGAGAGCGAGAGGCAGAGAGCGAGAGACCGAGAGCGAGAGCGAGAGACAGAGAGCGAGAGACAGAGAGCGAGAGACAGAGAGCGAGAGACAGAGAGCGAGAGTGAGAGAGCGAGAGCGAGAGGCAGAGAGCGAGAGACCGAGAGCGAGAGACCGAGAGCGAGAGACCGAGAGCGAGAGACCGAGAGCGAGAGACCGAGAGCGAGAGACCGAGAGCGAGAGCGAGAGACAGAGAGCGAGAGCGAGAGACAGAGAGCGAGAGACAGAGAGCGAGAGGCAGAGAGCGAGAGGCAGAGAGCGAGAGGCAGAGAGAGAGAGACCGAGAGCGAGAGACCGAGAGCGAGAGACCGAGAGCGAGAGCGAGAGACAGAGAGCGAGAGACAGAGAGCGAGAGACAGAGAGCGAGAGACAGAGAGCGAGAGGCAGAGAGCGAGAGGCAGAGAGCGAGAGGCAGAGAGCGAGAGGCCGAGAGCGAGAGGCCGAGAGCGAGAGACCGAGAGCGAGAGACCGAGAGCGAGAGACCGAGAGCGAGAGACCGAGAGCGAGAGACCGAGAGCGAGAGCGAGAGACAGACAGCGAGAGACAGAGAGCGAGAGACAGAGAGCGAGAGACAGAGAGCGAGAGACCGAGAGCGAGAGACCGAGAGCGAGAGACCGAGGGCGAGAGACAGAGAACGAGAGACAGAGAGCGAGAGACAGAGAGCGAGAGACAGAGGGCGAGAGACAGAGGGCGAGAGACCGAGGGCGAGAGACCGAGGGCGAGAGACCGAGGGCGAGAGACCGAGAGCGAGAGACCGAGGGCGAGAGACCGAGAGCGAGAGACCGAGAGCGAGAGACCGAGAGCGAGAGACAGAGAGCGAGAGACAGAGAGCGAGAGACCGAGAGCGAGAGACCGAGAGCGAGAGACCGAGAGCGAGAGACCGAGAGCGAGAGACCGAGAGCGAGAGACAGAGAGCGAGAGACAGAGAGCGAGAGACAGAGAGCGAGAGACCGAGAGCGAGAGACAGAGAGCGAGAGACAGAGAGCGAGAGACAGAGAGCGAGAGACAGAGAGCGAGAGACCGAGAGCGAGAGACCGAGAGCGAGAGACAGAGAGCAAGAGACAGAGAGCGAGAGACAGAGAGCGAGAGACCGAGAGCGAGAGACAGAGAGCGAGAGACAGAGAGCGAGAGCGAGAGACAGAGAGCGTGAGACCGAGAGCGAGAGACCGAGAGCGAGAGACCGAGAGCGAGAGCGAGAGACAGAGAGCGAGAGCGAGAGACAGAGAGCGAGAGCGAGAGACAGAGAGCGAGAGCGAGAGACCGAAAGCGAGAGACAGAGAGCGAGAGACCGAGAGCGAGAGACCGAGAGCGAGAGACAGAGAGCGAGAGACAGAGAGCGAGAGACAGAGAGCGAGAGACCGAGAGCGAGAGACAGAGAGCGAGAGACAGAGAGCGAGAGACCGAGAGCGAGAGACCGAGAGCGAGAGACCGAGAGCGAGAGACCGAAAGCGAGAGACAGAGAGCGAGAGACAGAGAGCGAGAGACAGAGAGCGAGAGACAGAGACAGAGAGCGAGAGCGAGAGACAGAGAGCGAGAGCGAGAGACAGAGAGCGAGAGCGAGAGACCGAGAGCGAGAGACCGAGAGCGAGAGACCGAGAGCGAGAGACCGAGAGCGAGAGACCGAAAGCGAGAGACAGAGAGCGAGAGACAGAGAGCGAGAGACAGAGACAGAGAGCGAGAGCGAGAGACAGAGAGCGAGAGCGAGAGACAGAGAGCGAGAGCGAGAGACCGAGAGCGAGAGACCGAGAGCGAGAGACCGAAAGCGAGAGACCGAAAGCGAGAGACCGAAAGCGAGAGACAGAGAGCGAGAGACCGAGAGCGAGAGACCGAGAGCGAGAGACCGAGAGCGAGAGACCGAGAGCGAGAGACCGAGAGCGAGAGACAGAGAGCGAGAGACCGAGGGCGAGAGACCGAGGGCGAGAGACCGAGGGCGAGAGACCGAGGGCGAGAGACCGAGAGCGAGAGACAGAGAGCGAGAGACAGAGAGCGAGAGACAGAGAGCGAGAGACAGAGAGCGAGAGCGAGAGACAGAGAGCGAGAGCGAGAGACCGAGAGCGAGAGACCGAGAGCGAGAGACAGAGAGCGAGAGACAGAGAGCGAGAGACAGAGAGCGAGAGACAGAGAGTTAGAGACAGAGAGCGAGAGACAGAGAGCGAGAGACAGAGAGCGAGAGACAGAGAGCGAGAGACAGAGAGCGAGAGACAGAGAGCGAGAGACCGAGAGCGAGAGACCGAGAGCGAGAGACAGAGAGCGAGAGACCGAGAGCGAGAGACCGAGAGCGAGAGACCGAGAGCGAGAGACCGAGAGCGAGAGACAGAGAGCGAGAGACAGAGAGCGAGAGACAGAGAGCGAGAGACCGAGAGCGAGAGACAGAGAGCGAGAGACAGAGAGCGAGAGACAGAGAGCGAGAGCGAGAGACAGAGAGCGTGAGACCGAGAGCGAGAGACCGAGAGCGAGAGCGAGAGACAGAGAGCGAGAGCGAGAGACAGAGAGCGAGAGACAGAGAGCGAGAGCGAGAGACCGAGAGCGAGAGACCGAGAGCGAGAGACCGAAAGCGAGAGACAGAGAGCGAGCGAGAGACAGAGAGCGAGAGCGAGAGACCGAGAGCGTGAGACCGAGAGCGAGAGACCGAGAGCGAGAGACCGAGAGCGAGAGACCGAGAGCGTGAGACCGAGAGCGTGAGACCGAGAGCGTGAGACCGAAAGCGAGAGACAGAGAGCGAGAGACAGAGAGCGAGAGACAGAGAGCGAGAGACAGAGACAGAGAGCGAGAGCGAGAGACAGAGAGCGAGAGCGAGAGACCGAGAGCGAGAGCGAGAGACCGAGAGCGAGAGACCGAGAGCGAGAGACCGAGAGCGAGAGACCGAGAGCGAGAGACAGAGAGCGAGAGACCGAGAGCGAGAGACCGAGGGCGAGAGACCGAGGGCGAGAGACAGAGAGCGAGAGACAGAGAGCGAGAGACAGAGAGCGAGAGACCGAGGGCGAGAGACCGAGAGCGAGAGACAGAGAGCGAGAGCGAGAGACAGAGAGCGTGAGACCGAGAGCGAGAGACCGAGAGCGAGAGACCGAGAGCGAGAGCGAGAGACAGAGAGCGAGAGCGAGAGACAGAGAGCGAGAGCGAGAGACAGAGAGCGAGAGCGAGAGACCGAAAGCGAGAGACAGAGAGCGAGAGACCGAGAGCGAGAGACCGAGAGCGAGAGACAGAGAGCGAGAGACAGAGAGCGAGAGACAGAGAGCGAGAGACCGAGAGCGAGAGACAGAGAGCGAGAGACAGAGAGCGAGAGACCGAGAGCGAGAGACCGAGAGCGAGAGACCGAGAGCGAGAGACCGAAAGCGAGAGACAGAGAGCGAGAGACAGAGAGCGAGAGACAGAGAGCGAGAGACAGAGACAGAGAGCGAGAGCGAGAGACAGAGAGCGAGAGCGAGAGACAGAGAGCGAGAGCGAGAGACCGAGAGCGAGAGACCGAGAGCGAGAGACCGAGAGCGAGAGACCGAGAGCGAGAGACCGAGAGCGAGAGACCGAAAGCGAGAGACAGAGAGCGAGAGACAGAGAGCGAGAGACAGAGACAGAGAGCGAGAGCGAGAGACAGAGAGCGAGAGCGAGAGACAGAGAGCGAGAGCGAGAGACCGAGAGCGAGAGACCGAGAGCGAGAGACCGAAAGCGAGAGACCGAAAGCGAGAGACCGAAAGCGAGAGACAGAGAGCGAGAGACCGAGAGCGAGAGACCGAGAGCGAGAGACCGAGAGCGAGAGACCGAGAGCGAGAGACCGAGAGCGAGAGACCGAGAGCGAGAGACAGAGAGCGAGAGACCGAGGGCGAGAGACCGAGGGCGAGAGACCGAGGGCGAGAGACCGAGGGCGAGAGACCGAGAGCGAGAGACAGAGAGCGAGAGACAGAGAGCGAGAGACAGAGAGCGAGAGACAGAGAGCGAGAGCGAGAGACAGAGAGCGAGAGCGAGAGACCGAGAGCGAGAGACCGAGAGCGAGAGACAGAGAGCGAGAGACAGAGAGCGAGAGACAGAGAGCGAGAGACAGAGAGTTAGAGACAGAGAGCGAGAGACAGAGAGCGAGAGACAGAGAGCGAGAGACAGAGAGCGAGAGACAGAGAGCGAGAGACCGAGAGCGAGAGACCGAGAGCGAGAGACAGAGAGCGAGAGACCGAGAGCGAGAGACCGAGAGCGAGAGACCGAGAGCGAGAGACCGAGAGCGAGAGACAGAGAGCGAGAGACAGAGAGCGAGAGACAGAGAGCGAGAGACCGAGAGCGAGAGACAGAGAGCGAGAGACAGAGAGCGAGAGACAGAGAGCGAGAGCGAGAGACAGAGAGCGTGAGACCGAGAGCGAGAGACCGAGAGCGAGAGCGAGAGACAGAGAGCGAGAGCGAGAGACAGAGAGCGAGAGACAGAGAGCGAGAGCGAGAGACCGAGAGCGAGAGACCGAGAGCGAGAGACCGAGAGCGAGAGACCGAAAGCGAGAGACAGAGAGCGAGCGAGAGACAGAGAGCGAGAGCGAGAGACCGAGAGCGTGAGACCGAGAGCGAGAGACCGAGAGCGAGAGACCGAGAGCGAGAGACCGAGAGCGTGAGACCGAGAGCGTGAGACCGAGAGCGTGAGACCGAAAGCGAGAGACAGAGAGCGAGAGACAGAGAGCGAGAGACAGAGAGCGAGAGACAGAGACAGAGAGCGAGAGCGAGAGACAGAGAGCGAGAGCGAGAGACCGAGAGCGAGAGCGAGAGACCGAGAGCGAGAGACCGAGAGCGAGAGACCGAGAGCGAGAGACCGAGAGCGAGAGACAGAGAGCGAGAGACCGAGAGCGAGAGACCGAGGGCGAGAGACAGAGAGCGAGAGACAGAGAGCGAGAGACAGAGAGCGAGAGACCGAGGGCGAGAGACCGAGGGCGAGAGACCGAGGGCGAGAGCGAGAGACCGAGAGCGAGAGACCGAGAGCGAGAGCGAGAGAGCGAGAGCGAGAGACCGAGAGCGAGAGACCGAGAGCGAGAGACCGAGAGCGAGAGACAGAGAGCGAGAGACAGAGAGCGAGAGACAGAGACCGAGAGACAGAGACCGAGAGACAGAGACCGAGAGACAGAGACCGAGAGACCGAGAGCGAGAGACCGAGAGCGAGAGACAGAGAGCGAGAGACAGAGAGCGAGAGACAGAGAGCGAGAGACAGAGAGCGAGAGACAGAGAGCGAGAGACCGAGAGCGAGAGACCGAGAGCGAGAGCGAGAGACAGAGAGCGAGAGACAGAGAGCGAGAGACAGAGAGCGAGAGACAGAGAGCGAGAGCGAGAGAGCGAGAGCGAGAGGCAGAGAGCGAGAGACCGAGAGCGAGAGCGAGAGACAGAGAGCGAGAGACAGAGAGCGAGAGACAGAGAGCGAGAGGCAGAGAGCGAGAGGCAGAGAGCGAGAGACCGAGAGCGAGAGACCGAGAGCGAGAGCGAGAGACAGAGAGCGAGAGACAGAGAGCGAGAGACAGAGAGCGAGAGACAGAGAGCGAGAGGCAGAGAGCGAGAGGCAGAGAGCGAGAGGCAGAGAGCGAGAGGCAGAGAGCGAGAGGCAGAGAGCGAGAGGCCGAGAGCGAGAGACCGAGAGCGAGAGACCGAGAGCGAGAGACCGAGAGCGAGAGCGAGAGACAGACAGCGAGAGACAGAGAGCGAGAGACAGAGAGCGAGAGACAGAGAGCGAGAGACCGAGAGCGAGAGCGAGAGACCGAGAGCGAGAGACCGAGAGCGAGAGACAGAGACCGAGAGCGAGAGACAGAGAGCGAGAGACAGAGAGCGAGAGACAGAGAGCGAGAGACAGAGAGCGAGAGACAGAGAGACAGAGAGCGAGAGCGAGAGGCAGAGAGCGAGAGGCAGAGAGCGAGAGACAGAGAGCGAGAGACAGAGAGCGAGAGACAGAGAGCGAGAGACAGAGAGCGAGAGACAGAGAGACAGAGAGCGAGAGCGAGAGGCAGAGAGCGAGAGGCAGAGAGCGAGAGGCAGAGAGCGAGAGGCAGAGAGCGAGAGGCAGAGAGCGAGAGGCAGAGAGCGAGAGGCTGAGAGCGAGAGACCGAGAGCGAGAGACCGAGAGCGAGAGACCGAGAGCGAGAGACCGAGAGCGAGAGACCGAGAGCGAGAGACCGAGAGCGAGAGACCGAGAGCGAGAGCGAGAGACAGACAGCGAGAGACAGAGAGCGAGAGACAGAGAGCGAGAGACAGAGAGCGAGAGACAGAGAGCGAGAGACCGAGAGCGAGAGCGAGAGACCGAGAGCGAGAGACCGAGAGCGAGAGACAGAGACCGAGAGCGAGAGACAGAGAGCGAGAGACAGAGACCGAGAGCGAGAGACTGAGACCGAGACCGAGAGACAGAGAGCGAGAGAAAGAGAGCGAGAGACAGAGAGCGAGAGACAGAGAGCGAGAGTGAGAGAGCGAGAGCGAGAGACAGAGAGCGAGAGGCAGAGAGCGAGAGACAGAGAGCGAGAGACAGAGAGCGAGAGACCGAGAGCGAGAGCGAGAGACCGAGAGCGAGAGACCGAGAGCGAGAGACAGAGACCGAGAGCGAGAGACAGAGACCGAGAGCGAGAGACTGAGACCGAGACCGAGAGACAGAGAGCGAGAGAAAGAGAGCGAGAGACAGAGAGCGAGAGACAGAGAGCGAGAGACAGAGAGCGAGAGACAGAGAGCGAGAGACAGAGAGCGAGAGACAGAGAGCGAGAGGCAGAGAGCGAGAGACCGAGAGCGAGAGACCGAGAGCGAGAGACTGAGACCGAGACCGAGAGACAGAGAGCGAGAGAGAGAGAGCGAGAGACAGAGAGCGAGAGACAGAGAGCGAGAGTGAGAGAGCGAGAGCGAGAGACAGAGAGCGAGAGGCAGAGAGCGAGAGACCGAGAGCGAGAGACCGAGAGCGAGAGACCGAGAGCGAGAGACCGAGAGCGAGAGCGAGAGACAGACAGCGAGAGACAGAGAGCGAGAGACAGAGAGCGAGAGACCGAGAGACAGAGAGCGAGAGCGAGAGACCGAGAGCGAGAGACCGAGAGCGAGAGACCGAGAGCGAGAGACAGAGAGCGAGAGACAGAGAGCGAGAGACAGAGAGCGAGAGACCGAGAGCGAGAGACCGAGAGCGAGAGACCGAGAGCGAGAGACCGAGAGCGAGAGACAGAGAGCGAGAGACAGAGAGCGAGAGACAGAGAGCGAGAGACCGAGAGCGAGAGACCGAGAGCGAGAGACCGAGAGCGAGAGACCGAGAGCGAGAGACCGAGAGCGAGAGCGAGAGACAGACAGCGAGAGACAGACAGCGAGAGACCGAGAGCGAGAGACCGAGAGCGAGAGACCGAGAGCGAGAGACCGAGAGCGAGAGACCGAGAGCGAGAGACCGAGAGCGAGAGCGAGAGACAGACAGCGAGAGACAGAGAGCGAGAGACAGAGAGCGAGAGACAGAGAGCGAGAGACAGAGAGCGAGAGACCGAGAGCGAGAGACCGAGAGCGAGAGCGAGAGACCGAGAGCGAGAGACCGAGAGCGAGAGACAGAGACCGAGAGCGAGAGACAGAGAGCGAGAGACAGAGACCGAGAGCGAGAGACTGAGACCGAGACCGAGAGACTGAGACCGAGACCGAGAGACAGAGAGCGAGAGCGAGAGACAGACAGCGAGAGACAGAGAGCGAGAGACAGAGAGCGAGAGACAGAGAGCGAGAGACAGAGAGCGAGAGACCGAGAGCGAGAGACCGAGAGCGAGAGCGAGAGACCGAGAGCGAGAGACCGAGAGCGAGAGACAGAGACCGAGAGCGAGAGACAGAGAGCGAGAGACAGAGACCGAGAGCGAGAGACTGAGACCGAGACCGAGAGACAGAGAGCGAGAGAAAGAGAGCGAGAGACAGAGAGCGAGAGACAGAGAGCGAGAGTGAGAGACAGAGAGCGAGAGACAGAGAGCGAGAGACAGAGACCGAGAGCGAGAGACTGAGACCGAGACCGAGAGACAGAGAGCGAGAGAAAGAGAGCGAGAGACAGAGAGCGAGAGACAGAGAGCGAGAGTGAGAGAGCGAGAGCGAGAGGCAGAGAGCGAGAGACAGAGAGCGAGAGACAGAGAGCGAGAGACAGAGAGCGAGAGACCGAGAGCGAGAGCGAGAGACCGAGAGCGAGAGACCGAGAGCGAGAGACAGAGACCGAGAGCGAGAGACAGAGAGCGAGAGACAGAGACCGAGAGCGAGAGACTGAGACCGAGACCGAGAGACAGAGAGCGAGAGAAAGAGAGCGAGAGACAGAGAGCGAGAGACAGAGAGCGAGAGTGAGAGAGCGAGAGCGAGAGACAGAGAGCGAGAGGCAGAGAGCGAGAGACCGAGAGCGAGAGACCGAGAGCGAGAGACTGAGACCGAGACCGAGAGACAGAGAGCGAGAGAGAGAGAGCGAGAGACAGAGAGCGAGAGACCGAGAGCGAGAGTGAGAGAGCGAGAGCGAGAGACAGAGAGCGAGAGGCAGAGAGCGAGAGACCGAGAGCGAGAGACCGAGAGCGAGAGACCGAGAGCGAGAGACCGAGAGCGAGAGCGAGAGACAGACAGCGAGAGACAGAGAGCGAGAGACAGAGAGCGAGAGACAGAGAGCGAGAGACCGAGAGACAGAGAGCGAGAGCGAGAGACCGAGAGACAGAGAGCGAGAGACAGACAGCGAGAGACAGAGAGCGAGAGACAGAGAGCGAGAGACAGAGAGCGAGAGACAGAGAGCGAGAGACAGAGAGCGAGAGACAGAGAGCGAGAGACAGAGAGCGAGAGACAGAGAGCGAGAGACCGAGAGACAGAGAGCGAGAGCGAGAGACCGAGAGCGAGAGACCGAGAGCGAGAGACCGAGAGCGAGAGACCGAGAGCGAGAGACCGAGAGCGAGAGACCGAGAGCGAGAGACCGAGAGCGAGAGACAGAGAGCGAGAGACAGAGAGCGAGAGACAGAGAGCGAGAGACAGAGAGCGAGAGACCGAGAGCGAGTGCGAGAGACAGAGAGCGAGAGACAGAGAGCGAGAGACAGAGAGCGAGAGACAGAGAGCGAGAGACAGAGAGCGAGAGACCGAGAGACAGAGAGCGAGAGCGAGAGACAGAGAGCGAGAGCGAGAGACAGAGAGCGAGAGCGAGAGGCAGAGAGCGAGAGCGAGAGGCAGAGAGCGAGAGGCAGAGAGCGAGAGGCAGAGAGCGAGAGGCAGAGAGCGAGAGACAGAGAGCGAGAGACAGAGAGCGAGAGACAGAGAGCGAGAGACAGAGAGCGAGAGACAGAGAGCGAGAGACAGAGAGCGAGAGCGAGAGACAGAGAGCGAGAGCGAGAGACCGAGAGCGAGAGACCGAGAGCGAGAGACCGAGAGCGAGAGACCGAGAGCGAGAGACCGAGAGACCGAGACCGAGAGACCGAGAGCGAGAGACAGAGAGCGAGAGACAGAGAGCGAGAGACAGAGAGCGAGAGACCGAGAGACCGAGACCGAGAGACCGAGAGCGAGAGACAGAGAGCGAGAGACAGAGAGCGAGAGACAGAGAGCGAGAGACAGAGAGCGAGAGACAGAGAGCGAGAGACAGAGAGCGAGAGACAGAGAGCGAGAGACAGAGAGCGAGAGACAGAGAGCGAGAGCGAGAGACAGAGAGCGAGAGCGAGAGACAGAGAGCGAGAGCGAGAGACAGAGAGCGAGAGACAGAGAGCGAGAGCGAGAGCGAGAGGCAGAGAGCGAGAGACCGAGAGCGAGAGACCGAGAGCGAGAGACCGAGAGCGAGAGCGAGAGACAGAGAGCGAGAGACAGAGAGCGAGAGACAGAGAGCGAGAGCGAGAGACAGAGAACGAGAGACAGAGAGCGAGAGACCGAGAGCGAGAGACCAAGAGCGAGAGCGATAGACCGAGAGCGAGAGACCGAGAGCGAGAGACCGAGAGCGAGAGCGAGAGCGAGAGCCCGAGAGCGAGAGCCCGAGAGCGAGAGCCCGAGAGCGAGAGACCGAGAGCGAGAGCCCGAGAGCGAGAGCCCGAGAGCGAGAGCCCGAGAGCGAGAGACCGAGAGCGAGAGCCCGAGAGCGAGAGACCGAGAGCGAGAGACCGAGAGCGAGAGACCGAGAGCGAGAGACAGAGAGCGAGAGACAGAGAGCGAGAGACAGAGAGCGAGAGACCGAGAGCGAGAGACCGAGAGCGAGAGACCGAGAGCGAGAGACCGAGAGCGAGAGACAGAGAGCGAGAGAGCGAGAGCGAGAGAGCGAGAGCGAGAGACAGAGAGCGAGAGACAGAGAGCGAGAGCGAGAGCGAGAGACAGAGAGCGAGAGGCAGAGAGCGAGAGGCAGAGAGCGAGAGGCAGAGAGCGAGAGGCAGAGAGCGAGAGACAGAGAGCGAGAGCGAGAGACAGAGAACGAGAGACAGAGAGCGAGAGACAGAGAGCGAGAGCGAGAGACAGAGAGCGAGAGCGAGAGACAGAGAGCGAGAGACCGAGGGCGAGAGACAGAGAGCGAGAGACAGAAAGCGAGAGACAGAAAGCGAGAGACAGAAAGCGAGAGACAGAGAGCGAGAGACAGAGAGCGAGGGAGAGAGCGAGAGACAGAGAGCGAGAGACAGAGAGCGAGACCGAGAGCGAGAGCGAGAGACAGAGAGCGAGAGACAGAGAGCGAGAGCGAGAGCGAGGGACAGAGAGCGAGAGACAGAGAGCGAGAGACAGAGAGCGAGAGACAGAGAGCAAGAGACCGAGAGCGAGAGACCCAGAGCGAGAGAACGAGAGCGAGAGAACGAGAGCGAGAGAACGAGAGCGAGAGCGAGAGACCGAGAGACCGAGAGCGAGAGCGAGAGACCGAGTGCGAGAGACCGAGTGCGAGAGACCGAGTGCGAGAGACCGAGTGCGAGAGACCGAGAGCGAGAGACCGAGAGTGAGAGTGGAGAGCGAGAGACCGAGAGCGAGAGACCGAGAGCGAGAGACCGAGAGCGAGAGACCGAGAGCGAGAGCGAGAGACAGAGAGCGAGAGCGAGAGCGAGAGCGAGAGAGCGAGAGACAGAGAGCGAGAGACAGAGAGCGAGAGACAGAGAGCGAGAGACCGAGAGCGAGAGACCGAGAGCGAGAGCGAGAGACCGAGTGCGAGAGACCGAGAGCGAGAGACCGAGAGCGAGAGACCGAGAGCGAGAGACCGAGAGCGAGAGACCGAGAGCGAGAGACCGAGAGCGAGAGCGAGAGACCGAGAGCGAGAGACCGAGAGCGAGAGACCGAGAGCGAGAGCGAGAGACAGAGACCGAGAGCGAGAGACCGAGAGCGAGAGACCGAGAGCGAGAGACAGAGAGCGAGAGCGAGAGACAGAGAACGAGAGACAGAGAGCGAGAGACAGAGAGCGAGAGCGAGAGACAGAGAGCGAGAGCGAGAGACAGAGAGCGAGAGACCGAGGGCGAGAGACAGAGAGCGAGAGACAGAAAGCGAGAGACAGAAAGCGAGAGACAGAAAGCGAGAGACAGAGAGCGAGAGACAGAGAGCGAGAGACAGAGAGCGAGGGAGAGAGCGAGAGACAGAGAGCGAGAGACAGAGAGCGAGACAGAGAGCGAGAGCGAGAGACAGAGAGCGAGAGACAGAGAGCGAGAGCGAGAGCGAGGGACAGAGAGCGAGAGACAGAGAGCGAGAGACAGAGAGCGAGAGACCGAGAGCGAGAGACCCAGAGCGAGAGAACGAGAGCGAGAGAACGAGAGCGAGAGAACGAGAGCGAGAGCGAGAGACCGAGAGACCGAGAGCGAGAGCGAGAGACCGAGTGCGAGAGACCGAGTGCGAGAGACCGAGAGCGAGAGACCGAGAGTGAGAGTGGAGAGCGAGAGACCGAGAGCGAGAGACCGAGAGCGAGAGACCGAGAGCGAGAGACCGAGAGCGAGAGACCGAGAGCGAGAGCGAGAGACAGAGAGCGAGAGCGAGAGCGAGAGCGAGAGAGCGAGAGACAGAGAGCGAGAGACAGAGAGCGAGAGACAGAGAGCGAGAGACCGAGAGCGAGAGCGAGAGACCGAGTGCGAGAGACCGAGAGCGAGAGACCGAGAGCGAGAGACCGAGAGCGAGAGACCGAGAGCGAGAGCGAGAGACCGAGAGCGAGAGACCGAGAGCGAGAGACCGAGAGCGAGAGCGAGAGACAGAGACCGAGAGCGAGAGACCGAGAGCGAGAGACAGAGAGCGAGAGACCGAGAGCGAGAGACCGAGAGCGAGAGACCGAGAGCGAGAGACCGAGAGCGAGAGACAGAGAGCGAGAGACAGAGAGCGAGAGACAGAGAGCGAGACACCGAGAGCGAGACACCGAGAGCGAGACACCGAGAGCGAGACACCGAGAGCGAGACACCGAGAGCGAGAGACCGAGAGCGAGAGACCGGGAGCGAGAGACCGGGAGCGAGAGACCGGGAGCGAGAGACCGGGAGCGAGAGACCGGGAGCGAGAGACCGGGAGCGAGAGACCGGGAGCGAGAGACCGAGAGACCGAGAGCGAGAGACCGACAGCGAGAGTGAGAGACAGAGAGCGAGAGACAGAGAGCGAGAGACAGAGAGCGAGAGACAGAGAGCGAGAGACCGAGAGACCGAGAGCGAGAGACCGACAGCGAGAGCGAGAGACAGAGAGACAGAGAGCGAGAGACCGAGAGACTGAGAGCGAGAGACCGACAGCGAGAGCGAGAGACAGAGAGCGAGAGACAGAGAGCGAGAGACAGAGAGCGAGAGACAGAGAGCGAGAGACAGAGAGCGAGAGACAGAGAGCGAGAGACCGACAGCGAGAGACCGACAGCGAGAGACCGACAGCGAGAGACCGACAGCGAGAGACCGACAGCGAGAGTGAGAGCGAGAGACACAGAGCGAGAGACACAGAGTGAGAGACACAGAGCGAGAGCCCGACAGCGAGAGCGAGAGACCGAGAGTGAGAGACAGAGAGCGAGAGTGAGAGACAGAGAGCGAGAGCGAGAGACCGAGAGCGCGAGACCGAGAGCGCGAGAGCGAGAGACAGAGAGCGAGAGACAGAGAGCGAGAGCGAGAGACCGAGAGCGAGAGCGAGAGACCGAGAGCGAGAGCGAGAGACCGAGAGCGAGAGCGAGAGACAGAGAGCGAGAGCGAGAGACAGAGAGCGAGAGACCGAGAGCGAGAGACCGAGAGCGAGAGAGCGAGAGGCCGAGAGCGAGAGGCCGAGAGCGAGAGGCCGAGAGCGAGAGTGAGAGACAGAGAGCGAGAGCGAGAGACAGAGAGCGAGAGACCGAGAGCGAGAGACCGAGAGCGAGAGACCGAGAGCGAGAGACAGAGAGCGAGAGACAGAGAGCGAGAGACAGAGAGCGAGAGACAGAGAGCGAGAGCGAGAGACCGAGAGCGAGAGCGAGAGACCGAGAGCGAGAGCGAGAGACCGAGAGCGAGAGACCGAGAGCGAGAGACAGAGAGCGAGAGACAGAGAGCGAGAGACAGAGAGCGAGAGACAGAGAGCGAGAGCGAGAGACCGAGAGCGAGAGCGAGAGACCGAGACCGAGAGACCGAGAACGAGAGACCGAGAGCGAGAGACCGAGAGCGAGAGACCGAGAGCGAGAGACCGAGAGCGAGAGACCGAGAGCGAGAGCGAGAGGCCGAGAGCGAGAGGCCGAGAGCGAGAGGCCGAGAGCGAGAGTGAGAGACAGAGAGCGAGAGCGAGAGACAGAGAGCGAGAGACAGAGAGCGAGAGACCGAGAGCGAGAGACCGAGAGCGAGAGACCGAGAGCGAGAGACCGAGAGCGAGAGACCGAGAGCGAGAGACAGAGAGCGAGAGCGAGAGACAGAGAGCGAGAGCGAGAGACAGAGAGCGAGAGCGAGAGACCGAGAGCGAGAGCGAGAGACCGAGAGCGAGAGGCCGAGAGGGAGAGGCCGAGAGCGAGAGACCGAGAACGAGAGACAGAGAGCGAGAGCGAGAGACAGAGAGCGAGAGACCGAGAGCGAGAGACCGAGAGCGAGAGACCGAGAGCGAGAGACCGAGAGCGAGAGCGAGAGGCCGAGAGCGAGAGGCCGAGAGCGAGAGGCCGAGAGCGAGAGCGAGAGACAGAGAGCGAGAGACCGAGAGCGAGAGACCGAGAGCGAGAGACCGAGAGCGAGAGACCGAGAGCGAGAGACCGAGAGCGAGAGACAGAGAGCGAGAGCGAGAGACAGAGAGCGAGAGCGAGAGACCGAGAGCGAGAGCGAGAGACCGAGAGCGAGAGCGAGAGACCGAGAGCGAGAGGCCGAGAGCGAGAGGCCGAGAGCGAGAGACCGAGAACGAGAGACAGAGAGCGAGAGCGAGAGACAGAGAGCGAGAGACCGAGAGCGAGAGACCGAGAGCGAGAGAGCGAGAGACCGAGAGCGAGAGCGAGAGGCCGAGAGCGAGAGGCCGAGAGCGAGAGGCCGAGAGCGAGAGTGAGAGACAGAGAGCGAGAGACCGAGAGCGAGAGACCGAGAGCGAGAGACTGAGAGCGAGAGACCGAGAGCGAGAGACCGAGAGCGAGAGACAGAGAGCGAGAGCGAGAGACAGAGAGCGAGAGCGAGAGACCGAGAGCGAGAGCGAGAGGCCGAGAGCGAGAGCGAGAGGCCGAGAGCGAGAGGCCGAGAGCGAGAGGCCGAGAGCGAGAGACCGAGAACGAGAGACAGAGAGCGAGAGCGAGAGACAGAGAGCGAGAGACCGAGAGCGAGAGACCGAGAGCGAGAGACCGAGAGCGAGAGACCGAGAGCGAGAGACAGAGAGCGAGAGACAGAGAGCGAGAGACAGAGAGCGAGAGACAGAGAGCGAGAGACAGAGAGCGAGAGACAGAGAGCGAGAGCGAGAGACCGAGAGCGAGAGCGAGAGACCGAGAGCGAGAGCGAGAGACCGAGAGCGAGAGCGAGAGACCGAGAGCGAGAGCGAGAGACCGAGAGCGAGAGGCCGAGAGCGAGAGGCCGAGAGCGAGAGACCGAGAACGAGAGACAGAGAGCGAGAGCGAGAGACAGAGAGCGAGAGACCGAGAGCGAGAGACCGAGAGCGAGAGACCGAGAGCGAGAGACAGAGAGCGAGAGACAGAGAGCGAGAGACAGAGAGCGAGAGACAGAGAGCGAGAGACAGAGAGCGAGAGACAGAGAGCGAGAGCGAGAGACAGAGAGCGAGAGCGAGAGACCGAGAGCGAGAGCGAGAGGCAGAGAGCGAGAGACCGAGAGCGAGAGACCGAGAGACAGAGAGCGAGAGACAGAGAGCGAGAGACAGAGAGCGAGAGACAGAGAGCGAGAGCGAGAGACAGAGAGCGAGAGCGAGAGACCGAGAGCGAGAGCGAGAGGCAGAGAGCGAGAGACCGAGAGCGAGAGACCGAGAGCGAGAGACCGAGAGCGAGAGGCCGAGAGCGAGAGACCGAGAGCGAGAGACCGAGAGCGAGAGCGAGAGGCCGAGAGCGAGAGGCCGAGAGCGAGAGGCCGAGAACGAGAGTGAGAGACAGAGAGCGAGAGCGAGAGACAGAGAGCGAGAGGCCGAGAGCGAGAGGCCGAGAGCGAGAGGCCGAGAGCGAGAGGCCGAGAGCGAGAGGCCGAGAGCGAGAGGCCGAGAGCGAGAGGCCGAGAGCGAGAGACCGAGAACGAGAGTGAGAGACAGAGAGCGAGAGCGAGAGGCCGAGAGCGAGAGACCGAGAGCGAGAGACAGAGAGCGAGAGCGAGAGGCCGAGAGCGAGAGCGAGAGACAGAGAGCGAGAGACAGAGAGCGAGAGACAGAGAGCGAGAGACAGAGAGCGAGAGACAGAGAGCGAGAGCGAGAGCGAGAGGCAGAGAGCGAGAGCGAGAGGCAGAGAGCGAGAGGCAGAGAGCGAGAGGCAGAGAGCGAGAGGCAGAGAGCGAGAGGCAGAGAGCGAGAGACAGAGAGCGAGAGCGAGAGCGAGAGACAGAGAACGAGAGACAGAGAGCGAGAGACAGAGAGCGAGAGCGAGAGACAGAGAGCGAGAGCGAGAGACCGAGAGCGAGAGCGAGAGCCCGAGAGCGAGAGACCGAGAGCGAGAGCCCGAGAGCGAGAGACCGAGAGCGACAGCCCGAGAGCGAGAGACCGAGAGCGAGAGACCGAGAGCGAGAGACAGAGAGCGAGAGACAGAGAGCGAGAGACAGAGAGCGAGAGACCGAGAGCGAGAGACCGAGAGCGAGAGACCGAGAGCGAGAGACAGAGAGCGAGAGACAGAGAGCGAGAGACAGAGAGCGAGAGACAGAGAGCGAGAGACAGAGAGCGAGAGAGCGAGAGCGAGAGAGCGAGAGCGAGAGACAGAGAGCGAGAGACAGAGAGCGAGAGACAGAGAGCGAGAGACAGAGAGCGAGGGAGAGAGCGAGAGACAGAGAGCGAGAGACAGAGAGCGAGAGACAGAGAGCAAGAGACCGAGAGACAGAGAGCGAGAGACCCAGAGCGAGAGACCGAGAGCGAGAGCGAGAGACCGAGAGCGAGAGACCGAGAGACCGAGAGCGAGAGCGAGAGACCGAGTGCGAGAGACCGAGTGCGAGAGACCGAGAGCGAGAGACCGAGAGTGAGAGTGGAGAGCGAGAGACCGAGAGCAAGAGAGCGAGAGACCGAGAGCGAGAGACCGAGAGCGAGAGACCGAGAGCGAGAGACCGAGAGCGAGAGACCGAGAGCGAGAGACCGAGAGCGAGAGCGAGAGACAGAGAGCGAGAGCGAGAGCGAGAGCGAGAGAGCGAGAGACAGAGAGCGAGAGACCGAGAGCGAGAGCGAGAGACCGAGTGCGAGAGACCGAGAGCGAGAGACCGAGAGCGAGAGTGAGAGACAGAGAGCGAGAGCGAGAGCGAGAGCGAGAGCGAGAGCGAGAGACAGAGAGCGAGAGACAGAGAGCAAGAGACAGAGAGCTAGAGACCGAGAGCTAGAGACCGAGAGCGAGAGCGAGAGACCGAGTGCGAGAGACCGAGAGCGAGAGACCGAGAGCGAGAGTGAGAGACAGAGAGCGAGAGCGAGAGACAGAGAGCGAGAGCGAGAGACAGAGAGCGAGAGACCGAGAGCGAGAGACCGAGAGCGAGAGACCGAGAGCGAGAGACCGAGAGCGAGAGACCGAGAGCGAGAGACCGAGAGTGAGAGACCGAGAGCGAGAGCGAGAGACCGAGACCGAGAGCGAGAGACCGAGAGCGAGAGCGAGAGACAGAGAGCGAGAGACAGAGAGCGAGAGACAGAGAACGAGAGACAGAGAGCGAGAGACCGAGAGCGAGAGCGAGAGACCGAGTGCGAGAGACCGAGAGCGAGAGACCGAGAGCGAGAGACCGAGAGCGAGAGACCGAGAGCGAGAGTGAGATTCAGAGAGCGAGAGCGAGAGACAGAGAGCGACAGAGCGAGAGACCGAGAGCGAGAGACCGAGAGCGAGAGACCGAGAGCGAGAGACCGAGAGCGAGAGACCGAGAGCGAGAGACCGAGAGCGAGAGACCGAGAGCGAGAGACCGAGAGCGAGAGACCGAGAGCGAGAGACCGAGAGCGAGAGACCGAGAGCGAGAGAGCGAGCGCGAGAGAGCGAGCGCGAGAGACCGAGAGCGAGAGACCGAGAGCGAGAGACCGAGAGCGAGAGACCGAGAGCGAGAGACCCAGTGCGAGAGACCCAGTGCGAGAGACCCAGTGCGAGAGACCGAGTGCGAGAGACCGAGAGCGAGAGACCGAGAGCGAGAGACCGAGAGCGAAAGACCGAGAGCGAGAGCGAGAGACAGAGAGCGAGAGACAGAGAGCGAGAGACAGAGAGCGAGAGACAGAGAGCGAGAGCGAGAGACAGAGAACGAGAGCGAGAGACAGAGAGCGAGAGCGAGAGACAGAGAGCGAGAGCGAGAGCCAGAGAGCGAGAGCGAGAGACAGAGAGCGAGAGACCGAGAGCGAGAGACCGAGAGCGAGAGACCGAGAGCGAGAGACCGAGAGCGAGAGACAGAGAGCGAGAGACAGAGAGCGAGAGACAGAGAGCGAGAGACAGAGAGCGAGAGACAGAGAGCGAGACCGAGAGACAGAGAGCGAGAGCGAGAGACAGAGAGCGAGAGCGAGAGACAGAGAGCGAGAGGCAGACAGCGAGAGACCGAGAGCGAGAGACAGAGAGCGAGAGCGAGAGACAGAGAGCGAGAGCGAGAGGCAGAGAGCGAGAGCGAGAGGCAGAGAGCGAGAGCGAGAGGCAGAGAGCGAGAGGCAGAGAGCGAGAGGCCGAGAGCGAGAGACCGAGAGCGAGAGACCGAGAGCGAGAGACCGAGAGCGAGAGACCGAGAGCGAGAGAGAGAGCGAGAGACAGAGAGCGAGAGACAGAGAGCGAGAGACAGAGAGCGAGACAGAGAGCGAGAGACAGAGAGCGAGAGACAGAGAGCGAGAGACAGAGAGCGAGAGACAGAGAGCGAGAGACAGAGAGCGAGACCGAGAGCGAGAGACCGAGAGCGAGAGACAGAGAGCGAGAGACAGAGAGCGAGAGACAGAGAGCGACAGACCGAGAGCGAGAGGCCGAGAGCGAGAGACCGAGAGCGAGAGCGAGAGGCCGAGAGCGAGAGGCCGAGAGCGAGAGGCCGAGAGCGAGAGGCCGAGAGCGAGAGGCCGAGAGCGAGAGCGAGAGACCGAGAGCGAGAGACCGAGAGCGAGAGGCAGAGAGCGAGAGCGAGAGACCGAGAGCGAGAGACCGAGAGCGAGAGACCGAGAGCGAGAGACCGAGAGCGAGAGACCGAGAGCGAGAGCGAGAGACAGAGACCGAGAGCGAGAGACCGAGAGCGAGAGACCGAGAGCGAGAGACCGAGAGCGAGAGACCGAGAGCGAGAGACCGAGAGCGAGAGCGAGAGACAGAGACCGAGAGCGAGAGACCGAGAGCGAGAGACCGAGAGCGAGAGACCGAGAGCGAGAGACAGAGAGCGAGAGACAGAGAGCGAGAGACAGAGAGCGAGAGACAGAGAGCGAGAGACAGAGAGCGAGAGACAGAGAGCGAGAGACCGAGAGCGAGAGACCGGGAGCGAGAGACCGGGAGCGAGAGACCGGGAGCGAGAGACCGGGAGCGAGAGACCGGGAGCGAGAGACCGGGAGCGAGTGACCGAGAGACTGAGAGCGAGAGACCGACAGCGAGAGCGAGAGGCCGAGAGCGAGAGGCCGAGAGCGAGAGACCGGGAGCGAGAGACCGGGAGCGAGTGACCGAGAGACTGAGAGCGAGAGACCGACAGCGAGAGCGAGAGGCCGAGAGCGAGAGGCCGAGACCGAGAGCGAGAGACCGAGAGCCCGAGAGCCCGAGAGCGAGAGCGAGAGACAGAGACCGAGAGCGAGAGACCGAGAGCGAGAGACCGAGAGCGAGAGACCGAGAGCGAGAGACCGAGAGCGAGAGACAGAGAGCGAGAGACAGAGAGCGAGAGACAGAGAGCGAGAGACAGAGAGCGAGACACCGAGAGCGAGAGACCGGGAGCGAGAGACCGGGAGCGAGAGACCGGGAGCGAGAGACCGGGAGCGAGAGACCGGGAGCGAGAGACCGGGAGCGAGTGACCGAGAGACTGAGAGCGAGAGACCGACAGCGAGAGCGAGAGACAGAGAGCGAGAGACAGAGAGCGAGAGACAGAGAGCGAGAGACCGAGAGACTGAGAGCGAGAGACCGACAGCGAGAGCGAGAGACAGAGAGCGAGAGCGAGAGACAGAGAGCGAGAGACAGAGAGCGAGAGACAGAGAGCGAGAGACCGACAGCGAGAGACCGACAGCGAGAGACCGACAGCGAGAGACCGACAGCGAGAGACCGACAGCGAGAGACCGACAGCGAGAGCGAGAGACACAGAGCGAGAGACAGAGAGCGAGAGCCCGACAGCGAGAGCGAGAGACCGAGAGTGAGAGACAGAGAGCGAGAGTGAGAGACAGAGAGCGAGAGACAGAGAGCGAGAGACCGAGAGCGAGAGACCGAGAGCGAGAGACAGAGAGCGAGAGACAGAGAGCGAGAGCGAGAGACAGAGAGCGAGAGCGAGAGGCAGAGAGCGAGAGACCGAGAGCGAGAGACCGAGAGCGAGAGACCGAGAGCGAGAGACCGAGAGCGAGAGCGAGACAGAGAGCGAGTGACAGAGAGCGAGAGACAGAGACAGAGACCGAGAGCGAGAGACCGAGAGCGAGAGACCGAGAGCGAGAGACAGAGAGCGAGAGACCGAGAGCGAGAGACCGAGAGCGAGAGACCGAGAGCGAGAGACCGAGAGCGAGAGACAGAGAGCGAGAGACAGAGAGCCAGAGACAGAGAGCCAGAGACAGAGAGCCAGAGACAGAGAGCCAGAGACAGAGAGCCAGAGACCGAGAGCGAGAGACCGAGAGCGAGAGCGAGAGGCCGAGAGCGAGAGGCCGAGAGCGAGAGGCCGAGAGCGAGAGGCCGAGAGCGAGAGCGAGAGACCGAGAGCGAGAGACCGAGAGCGAGAGACCGAGAGCGAGAGACCGAGAGCGAGAGACAGAGAGCGAGAGACAGAGAGCGAGAGACAGAGAGCGAGAGCGAGAGGCTGAGAGCGAGAGCGAGAGACAGAGAGCGAGAGACAGAGAGCGAGAGACAGAGAGCGAGAGACAGAGAGCGAGAGACAGAGAGCGAGAGACAGAGAGCGAGAGCGAGAGGCAGAGAGCGAGAGGCAGAGAGCGAGAGGCAGAGAGCGAGAGGCAGAGAGCGAGAGGCAGAGAGCGAGAGACAGAGAGCGAGAGACAGAGAACGAGAGACAGAGAGCGAGAGACAGAGAGCGAGAGCGAGAGACAGAGAGCGAGAGACTGAGAGCGAGAGCGATAGACCGAGAGCGAGAGACCGAGAGCGAGAGCGAGAGACAGAGAGCGAGAGCGAGAGACCGAGAGCGAGAGCCCGAGAGCGAGAGACCGAGAGCGAGAGACCGAGAGCGAGAGACCGAGAGCGAGAGACCGAGAGCGAGAGACCGAGAGCGAGAGACCGAGAGCGAGAGACCGAGAGCGAGAGCCCGAGAGCGAGAGACCGAGAGCGAGAGACCGAGAGCGAGAGACCGAGAGCGAGAGACCGAGAGCGAGAGACCGAGAGCGAGAGCGAGAGACAGAGAGCGAGAGCGAGAGACCGAGAGCGAGAGACCGAGAGCGAGAGCCCGAGAGCGAGAGCCCGAGAGCGAGAGACCGAGAGCGAGAGACCGAGAGCGAGAGCCCGAGAGCGAGAGACCGAGAGCGAGAGACCGAGAGCGAGAGACCGAGAGCGAGAGACCGAGAGCGAGAGCCCGAGAGCGAGAGACCGAGAGCGAGAGACCGAGAGCGAGAGACCGAGAGCGAGAGACCGAGAGCGAGAGACAGAGAGCGAGAGACAGAGAGCGAGAGACCGAGAGCGAGAGACAGAGAGCGAGAGACAGAGAGCGAGAGACAGAGAGCGAGAGACAGAGAGCGAGAGACAGAGAGCGAGAGAGCGAGAGCGAGAGAACGAGAGCGAGAGACCGAGAGCGAGAGCGAGAGACCGAGAGACCGAGAGCGAGAGCGAGAGACCGAGAGCGAGAGCGAGAGCGAGAGACCGAGTGCGAGAGACCGAGAGCGAGAGACCGAGAGTGAGAGTGGAGAGCAAGAGAGCGAGAGCAAGAGAGCGAGAGACCGAGAGCGAGAGACCGAGAGCGAGAGACCGAGAGCGAGAGACCGAGAGACAGAGAGCGAGAGAGCGAGAGACAGAGAGCGAGAGAGCGAGAGACAGAGAGCGAGAGACCGAGAGCGAGAGCGAGAGACCGAGTGCGAGAGACCGAGAGCGAGAGACCGAGAGCGAGAGACCGAGAGCGAGAGACCGAGAGCGAGAGCGAGAGACAGAGAGCGAGAGCGAGAGCGAGAGCGAGAGAGCGAGAGCGAGAGAGCGAGAGCGAGAGCGCGAGAGTCAGAGAGCGAGAGCGAGAGACAGAGAGCGACAGAGCGAGAGACCGAGAGCGAGAGACCGAGAGCGAGAGACCGAGAGCGAGAGAGCGAGAGCGAGAGAGCGAGAGCGAGAGAGCGAGAGCGAGAGAGCGAGAGCGAGAGAGCGAGCGCGAGAGACAGAGACCGAGAGACCGAGAGCGAGAGACCGAGAGCGAGAGACCGAGAGCGAGAGACCGAGAGCGAGAGACCGAGTGCGAGAGACCGAGTGCGAGAGACCGAGTGCGAGAGAACGAGAGCGAGAGCGAAAGACCGAGAGCGAGAGCGAGAGACAGAGAGCGAGAGCGAGAGACAGAGAACGAGAGCGAGAGACAGAGAGCGAGAGCGAGAGACAGAGAGCGAGAGCGAGAAACAGAGAGCGAGAGACCGAGAGCGAGAGACCGAGAGCGAGAGACCGAGAGCGAGAGACCGAGAGCGAGAGACCGAGAGCGAGAGACAGAGAGCGAGAGACAGAGAGCGAGAGCGAGAGACAGAGAGCGAGAGCGAGAGACAGAGAGCGAGAGGCAGACAGCGAGAGACCGAGAGCGAGAGACAGAGAGCGAGAGACCGAGAGCGAGAGACAGAGAGCGAGAGCGAGAGACAGAGAGCGAGAGCGAGAGGCAGAGAGCGAGAGACCGAGAGCGAGAGACCGAGAGCGAGAGACCGAGAGCGAGAGACCGAGAGCGAGAGACCGAGAGCGAGAGACAGAGAGCGAGAGCCAGAGACAGAGACCGAGAGCGAGAGACCGAGAGCGAGAGACAGTGAGCGAGAGACAGAGAGCGACAGACCGAGAGCGAGACCGAGAGCGAGAGCGAGAGGCCGAGAGCGAGAGGCCGAGAGCGAGAGGCCGAGAGCGAGAGGCCGAGAGCGAGAGGCCGAGAGCGAGAGCGAGAGACCGAGAGCGAGAGACCGAGAGCGAGAGGCAGAGAGCGAGAGGCCGAGAGCGAGAGGCCGAGAGCGAGAGGCCGAGAGCGAGAGGCCGAGAACGAGAGACCGAGAGCGAGAGTGAGAGACCGAGAGCGAGAGACAGAGAGCAAGAGACAGAGAGCGAGAGACCGAGAGCGAGAGCGAGAGACCGAGTGCGAGAGACCGAGAGCGAGAGACCGAGAGCGAGAGTGAGAGACAGAGAGCGAGAGCGAGAGACAGAGAGCGAGAGACCGAGAGCGAGAGACCGAGAGCGAGAGACCGAGAGCGAGAGACCGAGAGCGAGAGAGCGAGAGAGCGAGAGAGCGAGAGCGAGAGCGAGAGCGCGAGAGTCAGAGAGCGAGAGCGAGAGACAGAGAGCGACAGAGCGAGAGACCGAGAGCGAGAGACCGAGAGCGAGAGACCGAGAGCGAGAGAGCGAGCGCGAGAGACAGAGACCGAGAGACCGAGAGCGAGAGACCGAGAGCGAGAGACCGAGAGCGAGAGACCGAGAGCGAGAGACCGAGTGCGAGAGACCGAGTGCGAGAGACCGAGTGCGAGAGACCACACACACACCCAGTCTGATCACACACACACACACACACCCAGTCTGATCACACACACACACACACACACACACACACAAACCCAGTCTGATCACACACACACACACACACACACACACACAGACACCCGGACAGAGAGCGAGAGACAGAGAGCGAGACCGAGAGACAGAGAGCGAGACCGAGAGACAGAGAGCGAGAGCGAGAGACAGAGAGCGAGAGGCAGACAGCGAGAGACCGAGAGCGAGAGACCGAGAGCGAGAGACCGAGAGCGAGAGACCGAGAGCGAGAGACAGAGAGCGAGAGACAGAGAGCGAGAGACAGAGAGCGAGAGCGAGAGACAGAGAGCGAGAGCGAGAGGCAGAGAGCGAGAGACCGAGAGCGAGAGACCGAGAGCGAGAGACCGAGAGCGAGACAGAGAGCGAGTGACAGAGAGCGAGTGACAGAGAGCGAGTGACAGAGAGCGAGAGACAGAGAGCGAGAGACAGAGAGCGAGAGACAGAGAGCGAGAGACAGAGAGCGAGAGACAGAGAGCGAGAGACAGAGAGCGAGACACCGAGAGCGAGAGACCGAGAGCGAGAGACCGAGAGCGAGAGAACGGGAGCGAGAGACCGGGAGCGAGAGACCGGGAGCGAGAGACCGGGAGCGAGAGACCGGGAGCGAGTGACCGAGAGACTGAGAGCGAGAGACCGACAGCGAGAGCGAGAGACAGAGAGCGAGAGACCGAGAGACTGAGAGCGAGAGACCGACAGCGAGAGCGAGAGACAGAGAGCGAGAGACAGAGAGCGAGAGACAGAGAGCGAGAGACCGACAGCGAGAGACCGACAGCGAGAGACCGACAGCGAGAGACCGACAGCGAGAGACCGACAGCGAGAGACCGACAGCGAGAGACCGACAGCGAGAGACCGACAGCGAGAGACCGACAGCGAGAGTGAGAGCGAGAGACACAGAGCGAGAGACACAGAGCGAGAGACACAGAGCGAGAGCGAGAGACAGAGAGCGAGAGACAGAGAGCGAGAGCGAGAGACAGAGAGCGAGAGCGAGAGCCCGAGAGACAGAGAGCGAGAGACCGAGAGCGAGAGCGAGACAGAGAGCGAGACAGAGAGCGAGAGACAGAGAGCGAGAGACCGAGAGCGAGAGACCGAGAGCGAGAGACCGAGAGCGAGAGACAGAGAGCGAGAGACAGAGAGCGAGAGACAGAGAGCGAGAGACAGAGAGCGAGAGACAGAGAGCGAGAGACAGAGAGCGAGAGACAGAGAGCGAGAGACAGAGAGCGAGAGACCGAGAGCGAGAGACCGAGAGCGAGAGTCCGAGAGCGAGAGACAGAGAGCGAGAGACCGAGAGTGAGAGACAGAGAGCGAGAGCGAGAGACAGAGAGCGAGAGCGAGAGCCCGAGAGACAGAGAGCGAGAGACCGAGAGCGAGATCGAGACAGAGAGCGAGTGACAGAGAGCGAGAGACAGAGAGCGAGAGACAGAGAGCGAGAGCGAGAGACAGAGAGCGAGAGCGAGAGACAGAGAGCGAGAGCGAGAGCCCGAGAGACAGAGAGCGAGAGACCGAGAGACAGAGAGCGCGAGACCGAGAGCGCGAGAGCGAGAGACAGAGAGCGAGAGACCGAGAGCGAGAGACCGAGAGCGAGAGACCGAGAGCGAGAGACCGAGAGCGAGAGACCGAGAGCGAGAGACCGAGAGCGAGAGCGAGAGACAGAGAGCGAGAGACAGAGAGCGAGAGCGAGAGACAGAGAGCGAGAGACCGAGAGCGAGAGACCGAGAGCGAGAGACCGAGAGCGAGAGACCGAGAGCGAGAGACCGAGAGCGCGAGACCGAGAGCGCGAGAGCGAGAGACCGAGAGCGAGAGCGAGAGACCGAGAGCGAGAGCGAGAGACCGTGAGCGAGAGACCGAGAGCGAGAGACCGAGAGCGCGAGACCGAGAGCGCGAGACCGAGAGCGCGAGACCGAGAGCGCGAGACCGAGAGCGCGAGAGCGAGAGTGCGAGAGCGAGAGACAGAGAGCGAGAGCGAGAGACCGAGAGCGAGAGCGAGAGACAGAGAGCGAGAGACCGAGAGCGAGAGACAGAGAGCGAGAGACAGAGAGCGAGAGCGAGAGACCGAGAGCGAGAGACCGAGAGCGAGAGACCGAGAGCGAGAGCGAGAGACCGAGAGCGAGAGACCGAGAGCGAGAGACCGAGAGCGAGAGCGAGAGACAGAGAGCGAGAGACCGAGAGCGAGAGACCGAGAGCGAGAGACAGAGAGCGAGAGACAGAGAGCGAGAGCGAGAGACCGAGAGCGAGAGACCGAGAGCGAGAGACCGAGAGCGAGAGACCGAGAGCGAGAGACCGAGAGCGAGAGACCGAGAGCGAGAGACCGAGAGCGCGAGACCGAGAGCGCGAGAGCGAGAGACAGAGAGCGAGAGACCGAGAGCGAGAGCGAGAGACAGAGAGCGAGAGACCGAGAGCGAGAGACCGAGAGCGAGAGACCGAGAGCGCGAGACCGAGAGCGCGAGAGCGAGAGACAGAGAGCGAGAGACCGAGAGCGAGAGACCGAGAGCGAGAGACCGAGAGCGAGAGACCGAGAGCGAGAGACAGAGAGCGAGAGACCGAGAGCGAGAGACCGAGAGCGAGAGACCGAGAGCGAGAGCGAGAGGCAGAGAGCGAGAGACCGAGAGCGAGAGACCGAGAGCGAGAGACCGAGAGCGAGAGACCGAGAGCGCGAGAGCGAGAGACAGAGAGCGAGAGACAGAGAGCGAGAGACCGAGAGCGAGAGACCGAGAGCGAGAGACCGAGAGCGAGAGACCGAGAGCGAGAGCGAGAGACAGAGAGCGAGAGACAGAGAGCGAGAGCGAGAGACAGAGAGCGAGAGCGAGAGGCAGAGAGCGAGAGCGAGAGGCAGAGAGCGAGAGGCAGAGAGCGAGAGGCAGAGAGCGAGAGACCGAGAGCGAGAGACAGAGAGCGAGAGACAGAGAGCGAGAGACAGAGAGCGAGAGACAGAGAGCGAGAGACCGAGAGCGAGAGACCGAGAGCGAGAGACAGAGAGCGAGAGACAGAGAGCGAGAGACAGAGAGCGAGAGACCGAGAGCGAGAGACCGAGAGCGAGAGACCGAGAGCGAGAGACAGAGAGCGAGAGACCGAGAGCGAGAGACCGAGAGCGAGAGCGAGAGGCCGAGAGCGAGAGGCCGAGAGCGAGAGGCCGAGAGCAAGAGGCCGAGAGCGAGAGCGAGAGACAGAGAGCGAGAGACAGAGAGCGAGAGACAGAGAGCGAGAGACCGAGAGCGAGAGACAGAGAGCGAGAGACAGAGAGCGAGAGACAGAGAGCGAGACACCGAGAGCGAGAGACCGAGAGCGAGAGACCGAGAGCGAGAGACCGGGAGCGAGAGACCGGGAGCGAGAGCGAGAGGCAGAGAGCGAGAGACCGAGAGCGAGAGACCGAGAGCGAGAGACCGAGAGCGAGAGACCGAGAGCGCGAGAGCGAGAGACAGAGAGCGAGAGACAGAGAGCGAGAGACCGAGAGCGAGAGACCGAGAGCGAGAGACCGAGAGCGAGAGACCGAGAGCGAGAGCGAGAGACAGAGAGCGAGAGACAGAGAGCGAGAGCGAGAGACAGAGAGCGAGAGCGAGAGGCAGAGAGCGAGAGCGAGAGGCAGAGAGCGAGAGGCAGAGAGCGAGAGGCAGAGAGCGAGAGACCGAGAGCGAGAGACAGAGAGCGAGAGACAGAGAGCGAGAGACAGAGAGCGAGAGACAGAGAGCGAGAGACCGAGAGCGAGAGACCGAGAGCGAGAGACCGAGAGCGAGAGACAGAGAGCGAGAGACAGAGAGCGAGAGACCGAGAGCGAGAGACCGAGAGCGAGAGACCGAGAGCGAGAGACAGAGAGCGAGAGACCGAGAGCGAGAGACCGAGAGCGAGAGCGAGAGGCCGAGAGCGAGAGGCCGAGAGCGAGAGGCCGAGAGCGAGAGGCCGAGAGCGAGAGCGAGAGACAGAGAGCGAGAGACAGAGAGCGAGAGACAGAGAGCGAGAGACCGAGAGCGAGAGACAGAGAGCGAGAGACAGAGAGCGAGAGACAGAGAGCGAGACACCGAGAGCGAGAGACCGAGAGCGAGAGACCGAGAGCGAGAGACCGGGAGCGAGAGACCGGGAGCGAGAGACCGGGAGCGAGAGACCGGGAGCGAGAGACCGGGAGCGAGAGACCGGGAGCGAGATACCGGGAGCGAGAGACCGGGAGCGAGAGACCGAGAGACCGAGAGCGAGAGACCGACAGCGAGAGCGAGAGACAGAGAGCGAGAGACAGAGAGCGAGAGACCGAGAGACTGAGAGCGAGAGACCGACAGCGAGAGCGAGAGACAGAGAGCGAGAGACAGAGAGCGAGAGACAGAGAGCGAGAGACCGACAGCGAGAGACCGACAGCGAGAGTGAGAGCGAGAGACACAGAGCGAGAGACACAGAGCGAGAGCGAGAGACAGAGAGCGAGAGCCCGACAGCGAGAGCGAGAGACCGAGAGTGAGAGACAGAGAGCGAGAGTGAGAGACAGAGAGCGAGAGCGAGAGACCGTGAGCGAGAGACCGAGAGCGCGAGACCGAGAGCGCGAGACCGAGAGCGCGAGACCGAGAGCGCGAGACCGAGAGCGCGAGACCAAGAGCGCGAGAGCGAGAGACAGAGAGCGAGAGCGAGAGACAGAGAGCGAGAGACAGAGAGCAAGAGACCGAGAGCGAGAGACCGAGAGCGAGAGACCGAGAGCGAGAGACCGAGAGCGAGAGACCGAGAGCGAGAGACCGAGAGCGAGAGCGAGAGGCCGAGAGCGAGAGGCCGAGAGCGAGAGGCCGAGAGCGAGAGACCGAGAACGAGAGTGAGAGACAGAGAGCGAGAGCGAGAGACAGAGAGCGAGAGACCGAGAGCGAGAGACCGGGAGCGAGAGACCGGGAGCGAGAGACCGAGAGACAGAGAGCGAGAGACCGACAGCGAGAGACCGACAGCGAGAGCGAGAGACCGAGAGTGAGAGACACAGAGCGAGAGACACAGAGCGAGAGCGAGAGACAGAGAGCGAGAGCCCGACAGCGAGAGCGAGAGACCGAGAGTGAGAGACAGAGAGCGAGAGTGAGAGACAGAGAGCGAGAGTGAGAGACAGAGATCGAGAGCGAGAGACCGAGAGCGAGAGACCGAGAGCGAGAGACCGAGAGCGAGAGACCGAGAGCGAGAGACCGAGAGCGAGAGACCGAGAGCGAGAGACAGAGAGCGAGAGCGAGAGACAGAGAGCGAGAGCGAGAGACAGAGAGCGAGAGCGAGAGACCGAGAGCGAGAGACCGAGAGCGAGAGACCGAGAGCGAGAGACCGAGAGCGAGAGACCGAGAGCGCGAGACCGAGAGCGCGAGAGCGAGAGACAGAGAGCGAGAGACAGAGAGCGAGAGCGAGAGACCGAGAGCGAGAGCGAGAGACCGAGAGCGAGAGCGAGAGACCGAGAGCGAGAGACCGAGAGCGAGAGACCGAGAGCGAGAGACCGAGAGCGAGAGACCGAGAGCGCGAGACCGAGAGCGCGAGAGCGAGAGCGAGAGACCGAGAGCGAGAGCGAGAGACCGAGAGCGAGAGCGAGAGACAGAGAGCGAGAGACCGAGAGCGAGAGACCGAGAGCGAGAGACCGAGAGCGAGAGCGAGAGACCGAGAGCGAGAGCGAGAGACAGAGAGCGAGAGACCGAGAGCGAGAGACCGAGAGCGAGAGCGAGAGACAGAGAGCGAGAGACCGAGAGCGAGAGACCGAGAGCGAGAGCGAGAGACCGAGAGCGAGAGCGAGAGACAGAGAGCGAGAGACCGAGAGCGAGAGACCGAGAGCGAGAGACCGAGAGCGAGAGCGAGAGACCGAGAGCGAGAGACAGAGAGCGAGAGACAGAGAGCGAGAGCGAGAGGCAGAGAGCGAGAGCGAGAGGCAGAGAGCGTGAGCGAGAGACCGAGAGCGAGAGACCGAGAGACAGAGAGCGAGAGACCGAGAGCGAGAGACCGAGAGCGAGAGCGAGAGACCGAGAGCGAGAGCGAGAGACAGAGAGCGAGAGACCGAGAGCGAGAGACCGAGAGCGAGAGCGAGAGACAGAGAGCGAGAGACCGAGAGCGAGAGACCGAGAGCGAGAGCGAGAGACCGAGAGCGAGAGCGAGAGACAGAGAGCGAGAGACCGAGAGCGAGAGACCGAGAGCGAGAGACCGAGAGCGAGAGACCGAGAGCGAGAGCGAGAGACCGAGAGCGAGAGACAGAGAGCGAGAGACAGAGAGCGAGAGCGAGAGGCAGAGAGCGAGAGCGAGAGGCAGAGAGCGAGAGCGAGAGGCAGAGAGCGTGAGCGAGAGACCGAGAGCGAGAGACCGAGAGACAGAGAGCGAGAGACCGAGAGACCGAGAGCGAGAGACCGAGAGCGAGAGACCGAGAGCGAGAGACCGAGAGCGAGAGACCGAGAGGCCGAGAGCGAGAGGCCGAGAGCGAGAGGCCGAGAGCGAGAGCGAGAGACCGAGAGCGAGAGACCGAGAGCGAGAGACCGAGAGCGAGAGGCCGAGAGCGAGAGCGAGAGACCGAGAGCGAGAGACCGAGAGCGAGAGACCGAGACCGAGAGCGAGAGCGAGAGACAGAGAGCGAGAGACCGAGAGCGAGAGACCGAGAGCGAGAGACCGAGAGCGAGAGCGAGAGACCGAGAGCGAGAGCGAGAGACCGAGAGCGAGAGCGAGAGACAGAGAGCGAGAGACCGAGAGCGAGAGACCGAGAGCGAGAGACCGAGAGCGAGAGACCGAGACCGAGAGCGAGAGACCGAGAGCGAGAGACAGAGAGCGAGAGACAGAGAGCGAGAGCGAGAGGCAGAGAGCGAGAGCGAGAGGCAGAGAGCGAGAGCGAGAGACCGAGAGCGAGAGACCGAGAGACAGAGAGCGAGAGACAGAGAGCGAGAGACAGAGAGCGAGAGACAGAGAGCGAGAGACAGAGAGCGAGAGGCCGAGAGCGAGAGGCCGAGAGCGAGAGCGAGAGACCGAGAGCGAGAGACCGAGAGCGAGAGACCGAGAGCGAGAGACCGAGAGCGAGAGACCGAGAGCGAGAGCGAGAGCGAGAGACAGAGACCGAGAGCGAGAGACAGAGAGCGAGAGACCGAGAGCGAGAGACCGAGAGCGAGAGACCGAGAGCGAGAGACCGAGAGCGAGACACCGAGAGCGAGAGACCGGGAGCGAGAGACCGGGAGCGAGAGACCGGGAGCGAGAGACCGGGAGCGAGAGACCGGGAGCGAGAGACCGAGAGCGAGAGACCGACAGCGAGAGCGAGAGACAGAGAGCGAGAGACCGAGAGACTGAGAGCGAGAGACCGACAGCGAGAGCGAGAGACAGAGAGCGAGAGACCGACAGCGAGAGTGAGAGCGAGAGACACAGAGCGAGAGACACAGAGCGAGAGACACAGAGCGAGAGACACAGAGCGAGAGCGAGAGACAGAGAGCGAGAGACAGAGAGCGAGAGCCCGACAGCGAGAGCGAGAGACCGAGAGTGAGAGACAGAGAGCGAGAGTGAGAGACAGAGAGCGAGAGCGAGAGACCGTGAGCGAGAGACCGAGAGCGCGAGACCGAGAGCGCGAGACCGAGAGCGCGAGACCGAGAGCGCGAGACCGAGAGCGCGAGACCGAGAGCGAGAGACCGAGAGCGAGAGACCGAGAGCGAGAGACCGAGAGCGCGAGAGCGAGAGCGCGAGAGCGAGAGACAGAGAGCGAGAGCGAGAGACCGAGAGCGAGAGACCGAGAGCGAGAGCGAGAGACCGAGAGCGAGAGCGAGAGACCGAGAGCGAGAGACCGAGAGCGAGAGACCGAGAGCGAGAGCGAGAGACAGAGAGCGAGAGACCGAGAGCGAGAGACAGAGAGCGAGAGCGAGAGACAGAGAGCGAGAGCGAGAGGCAGAGAGCGAGAGACCGAGAGCGAGAGACCGAGAGCGAGAGACCGAGAGCGAGAGACCGAGAGCGAGAGACCGAGAGCGCGAGACCGAGAGCGAGAGACAGAGAGCGAGAGACCGAGAGCGAGAGACCGAGAGCGAGAGACCGAGAGCGAGAGCGAGAGACAGAGAGCGAGAGACCGAGAGCGAGAGACAGAGAGCGAGAGCGAGAGACAGAGAGCGAGAGCGAGAGGCAGAGAGCGAGAGACCGAGAGCGAGAGACCGAGAGCGAGAGACCGAGAGCGAGAGACCGAGAGCGAGAGACCGAGAGCGCGAGACCGAGAGCGAGAGACAGAGAGCGAGAGACCGAGAGCGAGAGACCGAGAGCGAGAGACCGAGAGCGAGAGACCGAGAGCGAGAGCGAGAGACAGAGAGCGAGAGACCGAGAGCGAGAGACAGAGAGCGAGAGCGAGAGGCAGAGAGCGAGAGCGAGAGGCAGAGAGCGAGAGGCAGAGAGCGAGAGGCAGAGAGCGAGAGACCGAGAGCGAGAGACCGAGAGCGAGAGACCGAGAGCGCGAGACCGAGAGCGCGAGACCGAGAGCGCGAGACCGAGAGCGCGAGACCGAGAGCGCGAGAGCGAGAGACCGAGAGCGAGAGCGAGAGACCGAGAGCGAGAGCGAGAGACAGAGAGCGAGAGACCGAGAGCGAGAGACCGAGAGCGAGAGACCGAGAGCGAGAGACCGAGAGCGCGAGACCGAGAGCGAGAGACAGAGAGCGAGAGACAGAGAGCGAGAGACAGAGAGCGAGAGACCGAGAGCGAGAGACCGAGAGCGAGAGACCGAGAGCGAGAGCGAGAGACAGAGAGCGAGAGACCGAGAGCGAGAGACAGAGAGCGAGAGCGAGAGGCAGAGAGCGAGAGACCGAGAGCGAGAGACCGAGAGCGAGAGACCGAGAGCGCGAGACCGAGAGCGCGAGAGCGAGAGACAGAGCGAGAGCGAGAGACCGAGAGCGAGAGCGAGAGACAGAGAGCGAGAGACCGAGAGCGAGAGACCGAGAGCGAGAGACCGAGAGCGAGAGACCGAGAGCGCGAGACCGAGAGCGAGAGACCGAGAGCGCGAGAGCGAGAGCGAGAGACAGAGAGCGAGAGCGAGAGACCGAGAGCGAGAGACCGAGAGCGAGAGACCGAGAGCGAGAGACCGAGAGCGAGAGCGAGAGACAGAGAGCGAGAGACCGAGAGCGAGAGACAGAGAGCGAGAGCGAGAGACCGAGAGCGAGAGCGAGAGACCGAGAGCGAGAGACCGAGAGCGAGAGACCGAGAGCGAGAGACCGAGAGACAGAGAGCGAGAGACAGAGAGCGAGAGACCGAGAGCGAGAGACCGAGAGCGAGAGACCGAGAGCGAGAGACCGAGAGCGCGAGACCGAGAGCGAGAGACAGAGAGCGAGAGACCGAGAGCGAGAGACCGAGAGCGAGAGACCGAGAGCGAGAGCGAGAGACAGAGAGCGAGAGACCGAGAGCGAGAGACAGAGAGCGAGAGCGAGAGGCAGAGAGCGAGAGCGAGAGGCAGAGAGCGAGAGGCAGAGAGCGAGAGGCAGAGAGCGAGAGACCGAGAGCGAGAGACCGAGAGCGAGAGACCGAGAGCGCGAGACCGAGAGCGCGAGACCGAGAGCGCGAGAGCGAGAGACCGAGAGCGAGAGCGAGAGACCGAGAGCGAGAGCGAGAGACAGAGAGCGAGAGACCGAGAGCGAGAGACCGAGAGCGAGAGACCGAGAGCGAGAGACCGAGAGCGCGAGACCGAGAGCGAGAGACAGAGAGCGAGAGACAGAGAGCGAGAGACAGAGAGCGAGAGACCGAGAGCGAGAGACCGAGAGCGAGAGACCGAGAGCGAGAGCGAGAGACAGAGAGCGAGAGATCGAGAGCGAGAGACAGAGAGCGAGAGCGAGAGGCAGAGAGCGAGAGACCGAGAGCGAGAGACCGAGAGCGAGAGACCGAGAGCGCGAGACCGAGAGCGCGAGAGCGAGAGACAGAGCGAGAGCGAGAGACCGAGAGCGAGAGCGAGAGACAGAGAGCGAGAGACCGAGAGCGAGAGACCGAGAGCGAGAGACCGAGAGCGAGAGACCGAGAGCGCGAGACCGAGAGCGAGAGACCGAGAGCGCGAGAGCGAGAGCGAGAGACAGAGAGCGAGAGCGAGAGACCGAGAGCGAGAGACCGAGAGCGAGAGACCGAGAGCGAGAGACCGAGAGCGAGAGCGAGAGACAGAGAGCGAGAGACCGAGAGCGAGAGACAGAGAGCGAGAGCGAGAGACCGAGAGCCCGAGAGCGAGAGACCGAGAGCGAGAGACCGAGAGCGAGAGACCGAGAGACAGAGAGCGAGAGACCGAGAGCGAGAGACAGAGAGCGAGAGCGAGAGACAGAGAGCGAGAGCGAGAGGCAGAGAGCGAGAGACCGAGAGCGAGAGACCGAGAGCGAGAGACCGAGAGCGAGAGACCGAGAGCGCGAGACCGAGAGCGAGAGACCGAGAGCGAGAGCGAGAGACCGAGAGCGAGAGACCGAGAGCGAGAGACCGAGAGCGAGAGCGAGAGACCGAGAGCGAGAGACCGAGAGCGAGAGACCGAGAGCGAGAGACAGAGAGCGAGAGACAGAGAGCGAGAGACCGAGAGCGAGAGACCGAGAGCGAGAGACAGAGAGCGAGAGACAGAGAGCGAGAGACCGAGAGCGAGAGACAGAGAGCGAGAGACAGAGAGCGAGAGCGAGAGACCGAGAGCGAGAGACCGAGAGCGAGAGACAGAGAGCGAGAGACAGAGAGCGAGAGACCGAGAGCGAGAGACCGAGAGCGAGAGACAGAGAGCGAGAGACAGAGAGCGAGAGACAGAGACCGAGAGCGAGAGACCGAGAGCGAGAGACAGAGAGCGAGAGACAGAGAGCGAGAGACCGAGAGCGAGAGACCGAGAGCGCGAGACCGAGAGCGCGAGACCGAGAGCGCGAGACCGAGAGCGCGAGACCGAGAGCGCGAGAGCGAGAGACCGAGAGCGAGAGCGAGAGACCGAGAGCGAGAGCGAGAGACAGAGAGCGAGAGACCGAGAGCGAGAGACCGAGAGCGAGAGACCGAGAGCGAGAGACCGAGAGCGCGAGACCGAGAGCGAGAGACAGAGAGCGAGAGACAGAGAGCGAGAGACAGAGAGCGAGAGACCGAGAGCGAGAGACCGAGAGCGAGAGACCGAGAGCGAGAGCGAGAGACAGAGAGCGAGAGACCGAGAGCGAGAGACAGAGAGCGAGAGCGAGAGGCAGAGAGCGAGAGACCGAGAGCGAGAGACCGAGAGCGAGAGACCGAGAGCGCGAGACCGAGAGCGCGAGAGCGAGAGACAGAGCGAGAGCGAGAGACCGAGAGCGAGAGCGAGAGACAGAGAGCGAGAGACCGAGAGCGAGAGACCGAGAGCGAGAGACCGAGAGCGAGAGACCGAGAGCGCGAGACCGAGAGCGAGAGACCGAGAGCGCGAGAGCGAGAGCGAGAGACAGAGAGCGAGAGCGAGAGACCGAGAGCGAGAGACCGAGAGCGAGAGACCGAGAGCGAGAGACCGAGAGCGAGAGCGAGAGACAGAGAGCGAGAGACCGAGAGCGAGAGACAGAGAGCGAGAGCGAGAGACCGAGAGCGAGAGCGAGAGACCGAGAGCGAGAGACCGAGAGCGAGAGACCGAGAGCGAGAGACCGAGAGACAGAGAGCGAGAGACAGAGAGCGAGAGACCGAGAGCGAGAGACCGAGAGCGAGAGACCGAGAGCGAGAGACCGAGAGCGCGAGACCGAGAGCGAGAGACAGAGAGCGAGAGACCGAGAGCGAGAGACCGAGAGCGAGAGACCGAGAGCGAGAGCGAGAGACAGAGAGCGAGAGACCGAGAGCGAGAGACAGAGAGCGAGAGCGAGAGGCAGAGAGCGAGAGCGAGAGGCAGAGAGCGAGAGGCAGAGAGCGAGAGGCAGAGAGCGAGAGACCGAGAGCGAGAGACCGAGAGCGAGAGACCGAGAGCGCGAGACCGAGAGCGCGAGACCGAGAGCGCGAGACCGAGAGCGCGAGAGCGAGAGACCGAGAGCGAGAGCGAGAGACCGAGAGCGAGAGCGAGAGACAGAGAGCGAGAGACCGAGAGCGAGAGACCGAGAGCGAGAGACCGAGAGCGAGAGACCGAGAGCGCGAGACCGAGAGCGAGAGACAGAGAGCGAGAGACAGAGAGCGAGAGACAGAGAGCGAGAGACCGAGAGCGAGAGACCGAGAGCGAGAGACCGAGAGCGAGAGCGAGAGACAGAGAGCGAGAGATCGAGAGCGAGAGACAGAGAGCGAGAGCGAGAGGCAGAGAGCGAGAGACCGAGAGCGAGAGACCGAGAGCGAGAGACCGAGAGCGCGAGACCGAGAGCGCGAGAGCGAGAGACAGAGCGAGAGCGAGAGACCGAGAGCGAGAGCGAGAGACAGAGAGCGAGAGACCGAGAGCGAGAGACCGAGAGCGAGAGACCGAGAGCGAGAGACCGAGAGCGCGAGACCGAGAGCGAGAGACCGAGAGCGCGAGAGCGAGAGCGAGAGACAGAGAGCGAGAGCGAGAGACCGAGAGCGAGAGACCGAGAGCGAGAGACCGAGAGCGAGAGACCGAGAGCGAGAGCGAGAGACAGAGAGCGAGAGACCGAGAGCGAGAGACAGAGAGCGAGAGCGAGAGACCGAGAGCCCGAGAGCGAGAGACCGAGAGCGAGAGACCGAGAGCGAGAGACCGAGAGACAGAGAGCGAGAGACCGAGAGCGAGAGACAGAGAGCGAGAGCGAGAGACAGAGAGCGAGAGCGAGAGGCAGAGAGCGAGAGACCGAGAGCGAGAGACCGAGAGCGAGAGACCGAGAGCGAGAGACCGAGAGCGCGAGACCGAGAGCGAGAGACCGAGAGCGAGAGCGAGAGACCGAGAGCGAGAGACCGAGAGCGAGAGACCGAGAGCGAGAGCGAGAGACCGAGAGCGAGAGACCGAGAGCGAGAGACCGAGAGCGAGAGACAGAGAGCGAGAGACAGAGAGCGAGAGACCGAGAGCGAGAGACCGAGAGCGAGAGACAGAGAGCGAGAGACAGAGAGCGAGAGACCGAGAGCGAGAGACAGAGAGCGAGAGACAGAGAGCGAGAGCGAGAGACCGAGAGCGAGAGACCGAGAGCGAGAGACAGAGAGCGAGAGACAGAGAGCGAGAGACCGAGAGCGAGAGACCGAGAGCGAGAGACAGAGAGCGAGAGACAGAGAGCGAGAGACAGAGACCGAGAGCGAGAGACCGAGAGCGAGAGACCGAGAGCGAGAGACCGAGAGCGAGAGACCGAGAGCGAGAGCGAGAGGCCGAGAGCGAGAGGCCGAGAGCGAGAGCCCGAGAGCGAGAGCCCGAGAGCGAGAGCGAGAGACAGAGACCGAGAGCGAGAGACCAAGAGCGAGAGACAGAGAGCGAGAGACCGAGAGCGAGAGACAGAGAGCGAGACACCGAGAGCGAGAGACCGAGAGCGAGAGACCGGGAGCGAGAGACCGGGAGCGAGAGACCGGGAGCGAGAGACAGAGAGCGAGAGCGAGAGGCAGAGAGCGAGAGCGAGAGGCAGAGAGCGAGAGACCAAGAGCGAGAGACCGAGAGCGCGAGACCGAGAGCGCGAGAGCGAGAGACAGAGAGCGAGAGCGAGAGACCGAGAGCGAGAGCGAGAGACCGAGAGCGAGAGACCGAGAGCGAGAGCGAGAGACCGAGAGCGAGAGACAGAGAGCGAGAGACAGAGAGCGAGAGCGAGAGGCAGAGAGCGAGAGCGAGAGGCAGAGAGCGAGAGCGAGAGACCGAGAGCGAGAGACCGAGAGACAGAGAGCGAGAGACAGAGAGCGAGAGACAGAGAGCGAGAGACAGAGAGCGAGAGACCGAGAGCGAGAGACCGAGAGCGAGAGCGAGAGACCGAGAGCGAGAGACAGAGAGCGAGAGACAGAGAGCGAGAGCGAGAGGCAGAGAGCGAGAGCGAGAGGCAGAGAGCGAGAGCGAGAGACCGAGAGCGAGAGACCGAGAGACAGAGAGCGAGAGACAGAGAGCGAGAGACAGAGAGCGAGAGACAGAGAGCGAGAGACCGAGAGCGAGAGACCGAGAGGCCGAGAGCGAGAGGCCGAGAGCGAGAGGCCGAGAGCGAGAGCGAGAGACCGAGAGCGAGAGACCAAGAGCGAGAGGCCGAGAGCGAGAGCGAGAGACCGAGAGCGAGAGACCGAGAGCGAGAGACCGAGAGCGAGAGCGAGAGCGAGAGACAGAGACCGAGAGCGAGAGACAGAGAGCGAGAGACCGAGAGCGAGAGACCGAGAGCGAGAGACCGAGAGCGAGAGACCGAGAGCGAGACACCGAGAGCGAGAGACCGGGAGCGAGAGACCGGGAGCGAGAGACCGGGAGCGAGAGACCGGGAGCTAGAGACCGAGAGACCGAGAGCGAGAGACCGACAGCGAGAGCGAGAGACAGAGAGCGAGAGACAGAGAGCGAGAGACAGAGAGCGAGAGACAGAGAGCGAGAGACCGAGAGACTGAGAGCGAGAGACCGACAGCGAGAGCGAGAGACAGAGAGCGAGAGACCGACAGCGAGAGTGAGAGCGAGAGACACAGAGCGAGAGACACAGAGCGAGAGCGAGAGACAGAGAGCGAGAGACAGAGAGCGAGAGCCCGACAGCGAGAGCGAGAGACCGAGAGTGAGAGACAGAGAGCGAGAGTGAGAGACAGAGAGCGAGAGCGAGAGACCGTGAGCGAGAGACCGTGAGCGAGAGACCGAGAGCGCGAGACCGAGAGCGCGAGACCGAGAGCGCGAGACCGAGAGCGAGAGACCGAGAGCGAGAGACCGAGAGCGAGAGACCGAGAGCGCGAGAGCGAGAGCGCGAGAGCGAGAGACAGAGAGCGAGAGCGAGAGACCGAGAGCGAGAGCGAGAGGCAGAGAGCGAGAGGCAGAGAGCGAGAGACCGAGAGCGAGAGACCGAGAGCGAGAGACCGAGAGCGAGAGACCGAGAGCGCGAGACAGAGAGCGAGAGACCGAGAGCGAGAGACCGAGAGCGAGAGACCGAGAGCGAGAGACAGAGAGCGAGAGACCGAGAGCGAGAGACAGAGAGCGAGAGCGAGAGGCAGAGAGCGAGAGCGAGAGGCAGAGAGCGAGAGACCGAGAGCGAGAGACCGAGAGCGAGAGACCGAGAGCGAGAGACCGAGAGCGCGAGACCGAGAGCGCGAGACCGAGAGCGCGAGAGCGAGAGACCGAGAGCGAGAGCCCGAGAGCGAGAGACCGAGAGCGAGAGACCGAGAGCGCGAGACCGAGAGCGAGAGACAGAGAGCGAGAGACAGAGAGCGAGAGACAGAGAGCGAGAGACAGAGAGCGAGAGACAGAGAGCGAGAGACCGAGAGCGAGAGACCGAGAGCGAGAGACCGAGAGCGAGAGACCGAGAGCGAGAGACCGAGAGCGAGAGCGAGAGACAGAGAGCGAGAGACCGAGAGCGAGAGACAGAGAGCGAGAGCGAGAGGCAGAGAGCGAGAGACCGAGAGCGAGAGACCGAGAGCGAGAGACCGAGAGCGCGAGACCGAGAGCGCGAGAGCGAGAGACAGAGAGCGAGAGCGAGAGACCGAGAGCGAGAGCGAGAGACCGAGAGCGAGAGCGAGAGACAGAGAGCGAGAGACCGAGAGCGAGAGACCGAGAGCGAGAGCGAGAGACAGAGAGCGAGAGACCGAGAGCGAGAGACAGAGAGCGAGAGCGAGAGGCAGAGAGCGAGAGCGAGAGGCAGAGAGCGAGAGACCAAGAGCGAGAGACCGAGAGCGCGAGACCGAGAGCGCGAGAGCGAGAGACAGAGAGCGAGAGACCGAGAGCGAGAGACCGAGAGCGAGAGACCGAGAGCGAGAGACCGAGAGCGAGAGCGAGAGACAGAGAGCGAGAGACCGAGAGCGAGAGACAGAGAGCGAGAGCGAGAGACCGAGAGCGAGAGACCGAGAGCGAGAGACCGAGAGCGAGAGACCGAGAGCGAGAGACAGAGAGCGAGAGACAGAGAGCGAGAGACAGAGAGCGAGAGACCGAGAGCGAGAGACCGAGAGCGAGAGACAGAGAGCGAGAGACAGAGAGCGAGAGACAGAGAGCGAGAGACCGAGAGCGAGAGACAGAGAGCGAGAGCGAGAGACCGAGAGCGAGAGACCGAGAGCGAGAGACCGAGAGCGAGAGACCGAGAGCGAGAGACAGAGAGCGAGAGACAGAGAGCGAGAGACCGAGAGCGAGAGACCGAGAGCGAGAGACCGAGAGCGAGAGACAGAGAGCGAGAGACAGAGACCGAGAGCGAGAGACCGAGAGCGAGAGACCGAGAGCGAGAGCGAGAGGCCGAGAGCGAGAGCCCGAGAGCGAGAGCCCGAGAGCGAGAGCCCGAGAGCGAGAGACCGAGAGCGAGAGACCGAGAGCGAGAGCGAGAGACAGAGACCGAGAGCGAGAGACCAAGAGCGAGAGACAGAGAGCGAGAGACCGAGAGCGAGAGACCGAGAGCGAGAGACAGAGAGCGAGACACCGAGAGCGAGAGACCGAGAGCGAGAGACAGAGAGCGAGAGACAGAGACCGAGAGCGAGAGACCGAGAGCGAGAGACCGAGAGCGAGAGACCGAGAGCGAGAGACAGAGAGCGAGAGACAGAGACCGAGAGCGAGAGACCGAGAGCGAGAGACCGAGAGCGAGAGACCGAGAGCGAGAGCGAGAGGCCGAGAGCGAGAGCCCGAGAGCGAGAGCCCGAGAGCGAGAGCCCGAGAGCGAGAGACCGAGAGCGAGAGACCGAGAGCGAGAGCGAGAGACAGAGACCGAGAGCGAGAGACCAAGAGCGAGAGACAGAGAGCGAGAGACCGAGAGCGAGAGACCGAGAGCGAGAGACAGAGAGCGAGAGACAGAGAGCGAGACACCGAGAGCGAGAGACCGAGAGCGAGAGACAGAGAGCGAGAGACAGAGACCGAGAGCGAGAGACCGAGAGCGAGAGACCGAGAGCGAGAGACCGAGAGCGAGAGACCGAGAGCGAGAGACCGAGAGCGAGAGACAGAGAGCGAGAGACAGAGACCGAGAGCGAGAGACCGAGAGCGAGAGACCGAGAGCGAGAGACAGAGAGCGAGAGACAGAGACCGAGAGCGAGAGACCGAGAGCGAGAGACCGAGAGCGAGAGACCGAGAGCGAGAGACCGAGAGCGAGAGCGAGAGGCCGAGAGCGAGAGCCCGAGAGCGAGAGCCCGAGAGCGAGAGCCCGAGAGCGAGAGACCGAGAGCGAGAGACCGAGAGCGAGAGCGAGAGACAGAGACCGAGAGCGAGAGACCAAGAGCGAGAGACAGAGAGCGAGAGACCGAGAGCGAGAGACCGAGAGCGAGAGACAGAGAGCGAGAGACAGAGAGCGAGACACCGAGAGCGAGAGACCGAGAGCGAGAGACAGAGAGCGAGAGACAGAGACCGAGAGCGAGAGACCGAGAGCGAGAGACCGAGAGCGAGAGACCGAGAGCGAGAGCGAGAGGCCGAGAGCGAGAGGCCGAGAGCGAGAGGCCGAGAGCGAGAGACCGAGAGCGAGAGCCCGAGAGCGAGAGCCCGAGAGCGAGAGACCGAGAGCGAGAGCGAGAGACAGAGACCGAGAGCGAGAGACCAAGAGCGAGAGACAGAGAGCGAGAGACAGAGAGCGAGAGACCGAGAGCGAGAGACAGAGAGCGAGACACCGAGAGCGAGAGACCGAGAGCGAGAGACCGGGAGCGAGAGACCGGGAGCGAGAGACCGGGAGCGAGAGACCGGGAGCGAGAGACAGAGAGCGAGAGCGAGAGGCAGAGAGCGAGAGCGAGAGCGAGAGACCGAGAGCGCGAGACCGAGAGCGCGAGAGCGAGAGACAGAGAGCGAGAGCGAGAGACCGAGAGCGAGAGCGAGAGACCGAGAGCGAGAGACCGAGAGCGAGAGACCGAGAGCGAGAGCGAGAGACAGAGAGCGAGAGACCGAGAGCGAGAGACAGAGAGCGAGAGCGAGAGACCGAGAGCGAGAGACCGAGAGCGAGAGACAGAGAGCGAGAGACAGAGAGCGAGAGACAGAGAGCGAGAGACAGAGAGCGAGAGACCGAGAGCGAGAGACAGAGAGCGAGAGACCGAGAGCGAGAGACAGAGAGCGAGAGCGAGAGACCGAGAGCGAGAGACCGAGAGCGAGAGACCGAGAGCGAGAGACCGAGAGCGAGAGACCGAGAGCGAGAGACCGAGAGCGAGAGACCGAGAGCGAGAGACAGAGACCGAGAGTGAGAGACCGAGAGCGAGAGACCGAGAGCGAGAGACCGAGAGCGAGAGCGAGAGGCCGAGAGCGAGGGGCCGAGAGCGAGAGCCCGAGAGCGAGAGCCCGAGAGCGAGAGACCGAGAGCGAGAGCGAGAGACAGAGACCGAGAGCGAGAGACCAAGAGCGAGAGACAGAGAGCGAGAGACCGAGAGCGAGAGACAGAGAGCGAGACACCGAGAGCGAGAGACCGAGAGCGAGAGACCGAGAGCGAGAGACCGGGAGCGAGAGACCGGGAGCGAGAGACCGGGAGCGAGAGACCGGGAGCGAGAGACCGAGAGACCGAGAGCGAGAGACAGAGAGCGAGAGACAGAGAGCGAGAGACAGAGAGCGAGAGACAGAGAGCGAGAGACAGAGAGCGAGAGACCGAGAGACTGAGAGCGAGAGACCGACAGCGAGAGCGAGAGACAGAGAGCGAGAGACAGAGAGCGAGAGCGAGAGGCAGAGAGCGAGAGCGAGAGGCAGAGAGCGAGAGACCGAGAGCGAGAGACCGAGAGCGAGAGACCGAGAGCGCGAGACCGAGAGCGCGAGAGCGAGAGACAGAGAGCGAGAGACAGAGAGCGAGAGACAGAGAGCGAGAGCGAGAGACCGAGAGCGAGAGCGAGAGACCGAGAGCGAGAGCGAGAGACCGAGAGCGAGAGACAGAGAGCGAGAGACCGAGAGCGAGAGACAGAGAGCGAGAGCGAGAGACCGAGAGCGAGAGACCGAGAGCGAGAGACAGAGAGCGAGAGACAGAGAGCGAGAGACAGAGAGCGAGAGACAGAGAGCGAGAGACCGAGAGCGAGAGACAGAGAGCGAGAGCGAGAGACCGAGAGCGAGAGACCGAGAGCGAGAGACCGAGAGCGAGAGACAGAGAGCGAGAGACCGAGAGCGAGAGACCGAGAGCGAGAGACCGAGAGCGAGAGCGAAAGGCCGAGAGCGAGAGGCCGAGAGCGAGAGGCCGAGAGCGAGAGCCCGAGAGCGAGAGACCGAGAGCGAGAGCGAGAGACCGAGAGCGAGAGCGAGAGACCGAGAGCGAGAGACAGAGAGCGAGAGCGAGAGACAGAGAGCGAGAGACAGAGAGCGAGAGACAGAGAGCGAGACACCGAGAGCGAGAGACCGAGAGCGAGAGACCGAGAGCGAGAGACCGGGAGCGAGAGACCGGGAGCGAGAGACCGAGAGACCGAGAGCGAGAGACAGAGAGCGAGAGACAGAGAGCGAGAGACAGAGAGCGAGAGACCGAGGGACTGAGAGCGAGAGACCGACAGCGAGAGCGAGAGACAGAGAGCGAGAGACAGAGAGCGAGAGACCGACAGCGAGAGACCGACAGCGAGAGTGAGAGCGAGAGACACAGAGCGAGAGACACAGAGCGAGAGACACAGAGCGAGAGACACAGAGCGAGAGACACAGAGCGAGAGCGAGAGACAGAGAGCGAGAGCCCGACAGCGAGAGCGAGAGACCGAGTGTGAGAGACAGAGAGCGAGAGTGAGAGACAGAGAGCGAGAGCGAGAGCCCGTGAGCGAGAGACCGAGAGCGAGAGACCGAGAGCGCGAGACCGAGAGCGCGAGAGCGAGAGACCGAGAGCGAGAGACCGAGAGCGAGAGCGAGAGACCGAGAGCGAGAGCGAGAGACCGAGAGCGAGAGCGAGAGACCGAGAGCGAGAGGCCGAGAGCGAGAGGCCGAGAGCGAGAGGCCGAGAGCGAGAGGCCGAGAGCGAGAGGCCGAGAGCGAGAGACCGAGAACGAGAGACCGAGAACGAGAGTGAGAGACAGAGAGGGAGAGCGAGAGACAGAGAGCGAGAGACCGAGAGCGAGAGACCGAGAGCGAGAGACAGAGAGCGAGAGACAGAGAGCGAGAGACAGAGAGCGAGAGCGAGAGACCGAGAGCGAGAGCGAGAGACCGAGAGCGAGAGCGAGAGACCGAGAGACCGAGAACGAGAGTGAGAGACAGAGACCGAGAGCGAGAGACCGAGAGCGAGAGACCGAGAGCGAGAGACCGAGAGCGAGAGCGAGAGGCCGAGAGCGAGAGGCCGAGAGCGAGAGGCCGAGAGCGAGAGGCCGAGAGCGAGAGACCGAGAACGAGAGACCGAGAACGAGAGACCGAGAACGAGAGCGAGAGGCCGAGAGCGAGAGGCCGAGAGCGAGAGGCCGAGAGCGAGAGGCCGAGAGCGAGAGGCCGAGAGCGAGAGACCGAGAACGACAGACCGAGAACGAGAGTGAGAGACAGAGAGCGAGAGCGAGAGACAGAGAGCGAGAGACCGAGAGCGAGAGACCGAGAGCGAGAGACAGAGAGCGAGAGACAGAGAGCGAGAGACAGAGAGCGAGAGACAGAGAGCGAGAGACAGAGAGCGAGAGCGAGAGACCGAGAGCGAGAGCGAGAGACCGAGAGCGCGAGACCGAGAGCGAGAGCGAGAGGCCGAGAGCGAGAGGCCGAGAGCGAGAGGCCGAGAACGAGAGCGAGAGGCCGCGAGCGAGAGGCCGCGAGCGAGAGGCCGAGAGCGAGAGGCCGAGAGCGAGAGACCGAGAACGAGAGTGAGAGACAGAGAGCGAGAGCGAGAGACAGAGAGCGAGAGCGAGAGACAGAGAGCGAGAGACCGAGAGCGAGAGACAGAGAGCGAGAGACAGAGAGCGAGAGACAGAGAGCGAGAGACAGAGAGCGAGAGACAGAGAGCGAGAGACAGAGAGCGAGAGCGAGAGACCGAGAGCGAGAGCGAGAGACCGAGAGCGAGAGCGAGAGACCGAGAGCGAGAGACCGAGAGCGAGAGACCGAGAGCGAGAGACCGAGAGCGAGAGCGAGAGGCCGAGAGCGAGAGGCCGAGAGCGAGAGGCCGAGAGCGAGAGACCGAGAACGAGAGTGAGAGACAGAGAGCGAGAGCGAGAGACAGAGAGCGAGAGACAGAGAGCGAGAGACAGAGAGCGAGAGACCGAGAGCGAGAGACCGAGAGCGAGAGACCGAGAGCGAGAGACCGAGAGCGAGAGACAGAGAGCGAGAGGCCGAGAGCGAGAGACAGAGAGCGAGAGCGAGAGACAGAGAGCGAGAGCGAGAGACCGAGAGCGAGAGCGAGAGACAGAGAGCGAGAGACCGAGAGCGAGAAACCGAGAGCGAGAGACCGAGAGCGAGAGCGAGAGGCCGAGAGCGAGAGGCCGAGAGCGAGAGACCGAGAACGAGAGACCGAGAACGAGAGACCGAGAACGAGAGTGAGAGACAGAGAGCGAGAGCGAGAGGCCGAGAGCGAGAGGCCGAGAGCGAGAGACCGAGAGCGAGAGACCGAGAGCGAGAGACAGAGAGCGAGAGACAGAGAGCGAGAGACGGAGAGCGAGAGACAGAGAGCGAGAGGCCGAGAGCGAGAGACCGAGAACGAGAGTGAGAGACAGAGAGCCAGAGCGAGAGACCGAGAGCGAGAGACCGAGAGCGAGAGACCGAGAGCGAGAGACCGAGAGCGAGAGACAGAGAGCGAGAGACAGAGAGCGAGAGACCGAGAGACCGAGAGCGAGAGATCGAGAACGAGAGACCGAGAGACCGAGAACGAGAGTGAGAGACAGAGAGCGAGAGTGAGAGACAGAGAGCGAGAGCGAGAGACAGAGAGCGAGAGCGAGAGACAGAGAGCGAGAGTGAGAGACAGAGAGCGAGAGCGAGAGCGAGAGACCGAGAGCGAGAGCGAGAGACCGAGAGCGAGAGACAGAGAGCGAGAGACAGAGAGCGAGAGACCGAGAGACCGAGAACGAGAGCGAGAGACCGAGAACGAGAGTGAGAGACAGACAGCGAGAGCGAGAGACAGAGAGCGAGAGCGAGAGACAGAGAGCGAGAGCGAGAGACCGAGAGCGAGAGACAGAGAGCGAGAGGCCGAGAGCGAGAGACCGAGAGCGAGAGACCGAGAGCGAGAGACCGAGAGCGAGAGACCGAGAGCGAGAGCGAGAGACCGAGAGCGATAGCGAGAGACAGAGAGCGAGAGACCGAGAGCGAGAGAGCGAGAGACAGAGAGCGAGAGACAGAGAGCGAGAGACAGAGAGCGAGAGACAGAGAGCGAGAGACCGAGAGCGAGAGACCGAGACCGAGAGCGATAGCGAGAGACAGAGAGCGAGAGACCGAGAGCGAGAGAGCGAGAGACAGAGAGCGAGAGACAGAGAGCGAGAGACAGAGAGCGAGAGACAGAGAGCGAGAGACAGAGAGCGAGAGACCGAGAGCGATAGCGAGAGACAGAGAGCGATAGCGAGAGACAGAGAGCGAGAGACCGAGAGCGAGAGAGCGAGAGACAGAGAGCGAGAGACAGAGAGCGAGAGACCGAGAGCGAGAGACCGAGAGCGAGAGACAGAGAGCGAGAGACAGAGAGCGAGAGACCGAGAACGAGAGCGGGAGACAGAGAGCGAGAGCGAGAGCGAGAGACCGAGAGCGAGAGACCGAGAGCGAGAGACCGAGAGCGAGAGCGAGAGACCGAGAGCGAGAGACCGAGAGCGAGAGAGCGAGAGACCGAGAGCGAGAGACCGAGAGCGAGAGACCGAGAGCGAGAGACCGAGAGCGAGAGCGAGAGACCGAGAGCGAGAGACCGAGAGCGAGAGACAGAGAGCGAGAGACAGAGAGCGAGAGACAGAGAGCGAGAGCGAGAGGCCGAGAGCGAGAGACCGAGAGCGAGAGACCGAGAGCGAGAGCGAGAGACCGAGAGCGATAGCGAGAGACAGAGAGCGAGAGACCGAGAGCGAGAGAGCGAGAGACAGAGAGCGAGAGACAGAGAGCGAGAGACAGAGAGCGAGAGACAGAGAGCGAGAGACCGAGAGCGAGAGACCTAGAGCGAGAGACCGAGAGCGAGAGACCGAGAGCGAGAGCGAGAGACCGAGAGCGAGAGACCGAGAGCGAGAGACCGAGAGCGAGAGACAGAGAGCGAGAGACAGAGAGCGAGAGCGAGAGACCGAGAGCGAGAGCGAGAGACAGAGAGCGAGAGACCGAGAGCGAGAGACCGAGAGCGAGAGACCGAGAGCGAGAGCGAGAGGCCGAGAGCGAGAGGCCGAGAGCGAGAGACCAAGAACGAGAGTGAGAGACAGAGAGCGAGAGCGAGAGACAGAGAGCGAGAGACTGAGAGCGAGAGACCGAGAGCGAGAGGCCGAGAGCGAGAGGCCGAGAGCGAGAGGCCGAGAGCGAGAGGCCGAGAGCGAGAGGCCGAGAGCGAGAGACCGAGAACGAGAGACCGAGAACGAGAGTGAGAGACAGAGAGCGAGAGCGAGAGGCCGAGAGCGAGAGGCCGAGAGCGAGAGACCGAGAGCGAGAGACCGAGAGCGAGAGACCGAGAGCGAGAGACCGAGAGCGAGAGACCGAGAGCGAGAGACAGAGAGCGAGAGACGGAGAGCGAGAGCGAGAGACAGAGAGCGAGAGACAGAGAGCGAGAGCGAGAGACAGAGAGCGAGAGCGAGAGACCGAGAGCTAGATCGAGAGACCGAGAGCGAGAGATCGAGAACGAGAGACCGAGAGACCGAGAACGAGAGTGAGAGACAGAGAGCGAGAGCGAGAGACAGAGAGCGAGAGCGAGAGACAGAGAGCGAGAGCGAGAGACCGAGAGCGAGAGCGAGAGACCGAGAGACCGAGAGACCGAGAACGAGAGTGAGAGACAGAGAGCGAGAGTGAGAGACAGAGAGCGAGAGCGAGAGCGAGAGACCGAGAGCGAGAGCGAGAGACCGAGAGCGAGAGACAGAGAGCGAGAGACAGAGAGCGAGAGACCGAGAGACCGAGAACGAGAGCGAGAGACCGAGAACGAGAGTGAGAGACAGAGAGCGAGAGCGAGAGACAGAGAGCGAGAGCGAGAGACAGAGAGCGAGAGTGAGAGACAGAGAGCGAGAGACCGAGAGCGAGAGACCGAGAGCGAGAGACAGAGAGCGAGAGACAGAGAGCGAGAGACAGAGAGCGAGAGACAGAGAGCGAGAGCGAGAGGCCGAGAGCGAGAGGCCGAGAGCGAGAGGCCGAGAGCGAGAGACCGAGAACGAGAGTGAGAGACAGAGAGCGAGAGCGAGAGACCGAGAGCGAGAGACCGAGAGCGAGAGACAGAGAGCGAGAGACAGAGAGCGAGAGACAGAGAGCGAGAGACAGAGAGCGAGAGACAGAGAGCGAGAGACAGAGAGCGAGAGCGAGAGGCCGTGAACGAGAGCGAGAGACCGAGAACGAGAGTGAGAGACAGAGAGCGAGAGCGAGAGACAGAGAGCGAGAGCGAGAGACAGAGAGCGAGAGTGAGAGACAGAGAGCGAGAGACCGAGAGCGAGAGACCGAGAGCGAGAGACAGAGAGCGAGAGACAGAGAGCGAGAGCGAGAGGCCGAGAGCGAGAGACCGAGAACGAGAGTGAGAGACAGAGAGCGAGAGCGAGAGACAGAGAGCGAGAGCGAGAGACAGAGAGCGAGAGCGAGAGACCGAGAGCGAGAGACAGAGAGCGAGAGGCCGAGAGCGAGAGACCGAGAGCGAGAGACCGAGAGCGAGAGACCGAGAGCGAGAGCGAGAGACCGAGAGCGATAGCGAGAGACAGAGAGCGAGAGACCGAGAGCGAGAGAGCGAGAGACAGAGAGCGAGAGACAGAGAGCGAGAGACAGAGAGCGAGAGACAGAGAGCGAGAGACAGAGAGCGAGAGACCGAGAGCGAGAGACCGAGACCGAGAGCGATAGCGAGAGACAGAGAGCGAGAGACCGAGAGCGAGAGAGCGAGAGACAGAGAGCGAGAGACAGAGAGCGAGAGACAGAGAGCGAGAGACCGAGAGCGAGAGCGAGAGACCGAGAGCGATAGCGAGAGACAGAGAGCGAGAGACCGAGAGCGAGAGAGCGAGAGACAGAGAGCGAGAGACAGAGAGCGAGAGACAGAGAGCGAGAGACAGAGAGCGAGAGACCGAGAGCGAGAGACCGAGACCGAGAGCGAGAGACCGAGAGCGAGAGACCGAGAGCGAGAGACCGAGAGCGAGAGACAGAGAGCGAGAGACAGAGAGCGAGAGACAGAGAGCGAGAGACCGAGAGCGAGAGACCGAGAACGAGAGCGGGAGACAGAGAGCGAGAGCGAGAGCGAGAGACCGAGAGCGAGAGACCGAGAGCGAGAGACCGAGAGCGAGAGACCGAGAGCGAGAGCGAGAGACCGAGAGCGAGAGACCGAGAGCGAGAGACCGAGAGCGAGAGACAGAGAGCGAGAGCGAGAGACCGAGAGCGAGAGACAGAGAGCGAGAGACAGAGAGCGAGAGACAGAGAGCGAGAGCGAGAGGCCGAGAGCGAGAGACCGAGAGCGAGAGACCGAGAGCGAGAGCGAGAGACCGAGAGCGAGAGAGCGAGAGACAGAGAGCGAGAGACAGAGAGCGAGAGACAGAGAGCGAGAGACCGAGAGCGAGAGACCTAGAGCGAGAGACCGAGAGCGAGAGACCGAGAGCGAGAGACCGAGAGCGAGAGCGAGAGACCGAGAGCGAGAGACCGAGAGCGAGAGACCGAGAGCGAGAGACCGAGAGCGAGAGACAGAGAGCGAGAGACCGAGAACGAGAGCGGGAGACAGAGAGCGAGAGCGAGAGACCGAGAGCGAGAGACCGAGAGCGAGAGACCGAGAGCGAGAGACCGAGAGCGAGAGACCGAGAGCGAGAGCGAGAGACCGAGAGCGAGAGACCGAGAGCGAGAGACCGAGAGCGAGAGACCGAGAGCGAGAGCGAGAGACAGGGAGCGAGAGACCGAGAGCGAGAGACCGAGAGCGAGAGACCGAGAGCGAGAGACCGAGAGCGAGAGACCGAGAGCGAGAGCGAGAGACAGAGAGCGAGAGACCGAGAACGAGAGCGAGAGAGAGAGAGTGAGAGCGAGAGACAGAGAGCGAGAGCAAGAGACAGAGAGCGAGAGCGAGAGACAGTGAGCGAGAGACCGACAGCGAGAGCGAGAGCGAGAGACAGAGAGCGAGAGACCGAGAGACCGAGACCGAGAGCGAGAGACCGAGAACGAGAGCGAGAGACCGAGAACGAGAGCGAGAGACCGAGAACGAGAGCGAGAGACCGAGAGCGAGAGCGAGACAGAGAGGGAGAGCGAGAGACAGAGAGGGAGAGCGAGAGACAGAGAGGGAGAGCGAGAGACAGAGAGCGAGAGACCGAGAGCGAGAGACCGAGAGCGAGAGACAGAGAGCGAGAGACAGAGAGCGAGAGACAGAGAGCGAGAGACCGAGAGCGAGAGACCGAGAGCGAGAGACCGAGAACGAGAGACCGAGAACGAGAGACCGAGAACGAGAGACCGAGAACGAGAGACCGAGAACGAGAGCGTGGGACAGAGAGTGAGAGCGAGAGACAGAGAGCGAGAGCGAGAGACCGAGAGCGAGAGACCGACAGCGAGAGCGAGAGCGAGAAACAGAGAGCGAGAGACAGAGAGCGAGAGACCGAGAGCGAGAGACCGAGAGCGAGAGACCGAGAGCGAGAGACCGAGAGCGAGAGACCGAGAGCGAGAGACCGAGAGCGAGAGACCGACAGCGAGAGCGAGAGACCGAGAGCGAGAGCGAGAGACAGAGAGCGAGAGCGAGAGACCGAGAACGAGAGCGAGAGCGAGAGACAGAGAGCGAGAGCGAGAGACAGAGAGCGAGAGACCGACAGCGAGAGCGAGAGCGAGAAACAGAGAGCGAGAGACAGAGAGCGAGAGACAGAGAGCGAGAGACCGAGAGCGAGAGACCGAGAGCGAGAGCGAGAGACCGAGAGCGAGAGCGAGAGACAGAGAGCGAGAGCGAGAGACCGAGAACGAGAGCGAGAGCGAGAGACCGAGACCGAGAGCGAGAGACCGAGAGCGAGAGACCGACAGCGAGAGCGAGAGACCGAGAGCGAGAGCGAGAGACAGAGAGCGAGAGCGAGAGACCGAGAACGAGAGCGAGAGCGAGAGACAGAGAGCGAGAGCGAGAGACAGAGAGCGAGAGACCGACAGCGAGAGCGAGAGCGAGAAACAGAGAGCGAGAGACAGAGAGCGAGAGACAGAGAGCGAGAGACCGAGAGCGAGAGACCGAGAGCGAGAGCGAGAGACCGAGAGCGAGAGCGAGAGACAGAGAGCGAGAGCGAGAGACCGAGAACGAGAGCGAGAGCGAGAGACCGAGAGCGAGAGCGAGAGACCGAGAGCGAGAGCGAGAGACAGAGAGCGAGAGCGAGAGACCGAGAACGAGAGCGAGAGCGAGAGACCGAGAACGAGAGCGAGAGCGAGAGACCGAGAGCGAGAGCGAGAGACCGAGAGCGAGAGCGAGAGACCGAGAACGAGAGCGAGAGACAGAGAGCGAGAGCGAGAGACAGAGAGCGAGAGCGAGAGACAGAGAGCGAGAGACCGAGAGAGAGCGAGACCGAGAGCGAGAGACCGAGAGAGCGAGACCGAGAGCGAGAGACCGAGAGCGAGAGACCGAGAGCGAGAGACCGAGAGCGAGAGACCGAGAGCGAGAGACCGAGAGCGAGAGAGCGAGAGACCGAGAGCGCGAGAGCGAGAGACAGAGAGCGAGAGGCCGAGAGCGAGAGACCGAGACCGAGAGCGAGAGCGAGAAACAGAGAGCGAGAGCGAGAGACAGAGAGCGAGAGACCGAGAGCGAGAGACCGAGAGCGCGAGAGCGAGAGACAGAGAGCGAGAGGCCGAGAGCGAGAGACCGAGACCGAGAGCGAGAGCGAGAGACAGAGAGCGAGAGCGAGAGACAGAGAGCGAGAGACCGAGAGCGAGAGACCGAGAGCGAGAGACCGAGAGCGCGAGACCGAGAGCGCGAGACCGAGAGCGAGAGACCGAGAGCGAGAGACCGAGAGACCGACAGCGCGAGAGCGAGAGACAGAGAGCGAGAGACAGAGAGCGAGAGGCCGAGAGCGAGAGGCCGAGAGCGAGAGGCCGAGAGCGAGAGACCGAGAGCGAGAGACCGAGAGCGAGAGACCGAGACCGAGAGCGAGAGCGAGAGCGAGAGCGAGAGCGAGAGACAGAGAGCGAGAGCGAGAGATCAGAGAGCGAGAGCGAGAGACAGAGAGCGAGAGCGAGAGCGAGAGACAGAGACCGAGAGACCGAGAGCGAGAGACCGAGAGCGAGAGACCGAGAGCGAGAGACCGAGAGCGAGAGACAGAGAGCGAGAGACAGAGAGCGAGAGACCGAGAGCGAGAGACCGAGAGCGAGAGACAGAGAGCGAGAGACCGAGAGCGAGAGACCGAGAGCGAGAGACCGAGAGCGAGAGCGAGAGACAGAGAGCGAGAGACCGAGAGCGAGAGACAGAGAGCGAGAGACCGAGAACGAGAGCGTGGGACAGAGAGTGTGAGCGAGAGACAGAGAGCGAGAGCGAGAGACAGAGAGAGAGAGACCGACAGCGAGAGCGTGAGCGAGAGACCGAGAGCGAGAGACCGAGAGCGAGAGACCGAGAGCGAGAGACCGACAGCGAGAGACCGACAGCGAGAGACCGACAGCGAGAGACCGACAGCGAGAGACCGACAGCGAGAGACCGAGAGCGAGAGCGAGAGACCGAGAGCGAGAGACAGAGAGCGAGAGACAGAGAGCGAGAGGCCGAGAGCGAGAGGCCGAGAGCGAGAGGCCGAGAGCGAGAGCGAGAGACCGAGAACGAGAGCGAGAGCGAGAGACAGAGAGCGAGAGACCGAGAGCGAGAGACCGAGAGCGAGAGACAGAGAGCGAGAGACAGAGAGCGAGAGCGAGAGACAGAGAGCGAGAGCGAGAGACCGAGAGCGAGAGCGAGAGACCGAGAGCGAGAGACCGAGAGCGAGAGACAGAGAGTGAGAGACCGAGAGCGAGAGCGAGAGACCGAGAACGAGAGTGAGAGACAGAGCGCGAGAGCGAGAGACAGAGAGCGAGAGCGAGAGACCGAGAGCGAGAGCGAGAGACCGAGAGCGAGAGACCGAGAGCGAGAGAGCGAGAGCGAGAGACAGAGAGCGAGAGCGAGAGACCGAGAGCGAGAGCGAGAGACCGAGAGCGAGAGACCGAGAGCGAGAGACCGAGAGCGAGAGACCGAGAGCGAGAGCGAGAGACCGAGAACGAGAGTGAGAGACAGAGAGCGAGAGCGAGAGACCGAGAGCGAGAGCGAGAGACAGAGAGCGAGAGCGAGAGACAGAGAGCGAGAGACCGACAGCGAGAGCGAGAGCGAGAGACAGAGAGCGAGAGGCCGAGAGCGAGAGACAGAGAGCGAGAGACAGAGAGCGAGAGCGAGAGACAGAGAGCGAGAGCGAGAGGCAGAGACCGACAGCGAGAGCGAGAGCGAGAGACAGAGAGCGAGAGGCCGAGAGCGAGAGACCGAGAACGAGAGCGAGAGACCGAGAGCGAGAGGCCGAGAGCGAGAGGCCGAGAGCGAGAGGCCGAGAGCGAGAGACAGAGAGCGAGAGCGAGAGATCAGAGAGCGAGAGCGAGAGACAGAGAGCGAGAGCGAGAGCGAGAGACAGAGACCGAGAGACAGAGAGCGAGAGACCGAGAGCGAGAGACCGAGAGCGAGAGACCGAGAGCGAGAGACAGAGAGCGAGAGACCGAGAGCGAGAGACCGAGAGCGAGAGACCGAGAGCGAGAGACCGAGAGCGAGAGACCGAGAGCGAGAGCGAGAGACAGAGAGCGAGAGACCGAGAGCGAGAGACAGAGAGCGAGAGACCGAGAACGAGAGCGTGGGACAGAGAGTGTGAGCGAGAGACAGAGAGCGAGAGCGAGAGACCGACAGCGAGAGCGTGAGCGAGAGACCGAGAGCGAGAGACCGAGAGCGAGAGACCGACAGCGAGAGACCGACAGCGAGAGACCGACAGCGAGAGACCGACAGCGAGAGACCGAGAGCGAGAGCGAGAGACAGAGTGCGTGAGCGAGAGACCGAGAGCGAGAGACCGAGAGCGAGAGACCGAGAGCGAGAGACCGAGAGCGAGAGACCGAGAGCGAGAGCGAGAGACAGAGAGCGAGAGACCGAGGGCGAGAGACCGAGAACGAGAGCGAGAGACAGAGAGCGAGAGCGAGAGACAGAGAGCGAGAGCGAGAGCCCGAGAACGAGAGCGAGAGACAGAGAGCGAGAGACCGGGAGCGAGAGACCGGGAGCGAGAGACCGGGAGCGAGAGACTGGGAGCGAGAGACTGGGAGCGAGAGAGAGGGAGCGAGAGAAAGGGAGCGAGAGAAAGGGAGCGAGAGAAAGGGAGCGAGAGACTGGGAGCGAGAGACTGGGAGCGAGAGACAGGGAGCGAGAGACAGGGAGCGAGAGACAGGGAGCGAGAGACAGGGAGCGAGGGACTGGGAGCGAGGGACTGGGAGCGAGGGACTGGGAGCGAGGGACTGGGAGCCAGAGACTGGGAGCCAGAGACTGGGAGCCAGAGACTGGGAGCCAGAGACTGGGAGCGAGAGAGAGAGAGCGAGAGAGAGGGAGCGAGAGAGAGGGAGCGAGAGACTGGGAGCGAGAGACTGGGAGCGAGAGACTGGGAGCGAGAGACTGGGAGCGAGAGACTGGGAGCGAGAGACTGGGAGCGAGAGAGAGGGAGCGAGAGAGAGGGAGCGAGAGAGAGGGAGCGAGAGACTGGGAGCGAGAGACTGGGAGCGAGAGACAGGGAGCGAGAGACAGGGAGCGAGGGACAGGGAGCGAGGGACAGGGAGCGAGGGACAGGGAGCGAGGGACAGGGAGCGAGGGACTGGGAGCGAGGGACTGGGAGCGAGGGACTGGGAGCGAGAGACTGGGAGCCAGAGACTGGGAGCCAGAGACTGGGAGCCAGAGACTGGGAGCGAGAGAGAGAGAGCGAGAGAGAGGGAGCGAGAGACTGGGAGCGAGAGACTGGGAGCGAGAGACTGGGAGCGAGAGAGAGGGAGCGAGAGAGAGGGAGCGAGAGACTGGGAGCGAGAGACTGGGAGCGAGAGACTGGGAGCGAGAGAGAGGGAGCGAGAGAGAGGGAGCGAGAGAGAGGGAGCGAGAGACTGGGAGCGTGAGACTGGGAGCGTGAGACTGGGAGCGTGAGACTGGGAGCGAGAGACTGGGAGCGAGAGACTGGGAGCGAGAGACTGGGAGCGAGAGACTGGGAGCGAGAGAGAGTGAGCCAGAGACTGGGAGCGAGAGACTGGGAGCGAGAGACTGGGAGCGAGAGAGAGGGAGCGAGAGAGAGGGAGCGAGAGAGAGGGAGCGAGAGAGAGGGAGCGAGAGAGAGGGAGCGAGAGACTGGGAGCGAGAGACTGGGAGCGAGAGACTGGGAGCGAGAGAGAGGGAGCGAGAGAGAGGGAGCGAGAGAGAGGGAGCGAGAGACTGGGAGCGAGAGACTGGGAGCGAGAGACTGGGAGCGAGAGACTGGGAGCGAGAGAGAGGGAGCGAGAGAGAGGGAGCGAGAGAGAGGGAGCGAGAGACTGGGAGCGAGAGACTGGGAGCGAGAGACTGGGAGCGAGAGAGAGGGAGCGAGAGAAAGGGAGCGAGAGAAAGGGAGCGAGAGAAAGGGAGCGAGAGACTGGGAGCGAGAGACTGGGAGCGAGAGAGAGGGAGCGAGAGAGAGGGAGCGAGAGAGAGGGAGCGAGAGAGAGGGAGCGAGAGACTGGGAGCGAGAGAGAGGGAGCGAGAGAGAGGGAGCGAGAGAGAGGGAGCGAGAGACTGGGAGCGAGAGACTGGGAGCGAGAGACTGGGAGCGAGAGACTGGGAGCGAGAGACTGGGAGCGAGCGACTGGGAGCGAGAGACTGGGAGCGAGAGACTGGGAGCGAGAGAGAGGGAGCCAGAGACTGGGAGCCAGAGACTGGGAGCGAGAGACTGGGAGCGAGAGACTGGGAGCGAGAGACTGGGAGCGAGAGACTGGGAGCGAGAGACTGGGAGCGAGAGACTGGGAGCGAGAGACTGGGAGCGAGAGACTGGGAGCGAGAGAGAGGGAGCCAGAGACTGGGAGCGAGAGACTGGGAGCGAGAGACTGGGAGCGAGAGAGAGGGAGCGAGAGAGAGGGAGCGAGAGAGAGGGAGCGAGAGACTGGGAGCGAGAGACTGGGAGCGAGAGACTGGGAGCGAGAGAGAGGGAGCGAGAGAGAGGGAGCGAGAGAGAGGGAGCGAGAGAGAGGGAGCGAGAGAGAGGGAGCGAGAGAAAGGGAGCGAGAGAAAGGGAGCGAGAGACTGGGAGCGAGAGACTGGGAGCGAGAGACTGGGAGCGAGAGACTGGGAGCGAGAGACTGGGAGCCAGAGACTGGGAGCCAGAGACTGGGAGCGAGAGAGAGGGAGCGAGAGAGAGGGAGCGAGAGAGAGGGAGCGAGAGAGAGGGAGCGAGAGACTGGGAGCGAGAGAGAGGGAGCGAGAGAGAGGGAGCGAGAGAGAGGGGGCGAGAGAGAGGGGGCGAGAGAGAGGGGGCGAGAGAGAGGGGGCGAGAGAGAGGGGGCGAGAGAGAGGGGGCGAGAGAGAGGGGGCGAGAGACTGGGAGCGAGAGACTGGGAGCGAGAGACTGGGAGCGAGAGACTGGGAGCGAGAGAGAGGGAGCGAGAGAGAGGGAGCGAGAGAGAGGGAGCGAGAGAGAGGGAGCGAGAGACTGGGAGCGAGAGACTGGGAGCGAGAGACAGGGAGCGAGAGACAGGGAGCGAGAGACAGGGAGCGAGAGACAGGGAGCGAGAGACTGGGAGCGAGAGACTGGGAGCGAGAGACTGGGAGCGAGAGACTGGGAGCGAGAGACTGGGAGCCAGAGACTGGGAGCGAGAGACTGGGAGCGAGAGACTGGGAGCGAGAGACTGGGAGCCAGAGACTGGGAGCCAGAGACTGGGAGCCAGAGACTGGGAGCCAGAGACTGGGAGCGAGAGACTGGGAGCGAGAGACTGGGAGCCAGAGACTGGGAGCCAGAGACTGGGAGCGAGAGACTGGGAGCGAGAGACTGGGAGCGAGAGACTGGGAGCGAGAGACTGGGAGCGAGAGACTGGGAGCGAGAGAGAGGGAGCGAGAGTGAGGGAGCGAGAGAGAGGGAGCGAGAGAGAGGGAGCGAGAGAGAGGGAGCGAGAGAGAGGGAGCGAGAGACTGGGAGCGAGAGACTGGGAGCGAGAGACTGGGAGCGAGAGACTGGGAGCGAGAGACTGGGAGCGAGAGAGAGGGAGCGAGAGAAAGGGAGCGAGAGAAAGGGAGCGAGAGACTGGGAGCGAGAGACTGGGAGCGAGAGACTGGGAGCGAGAGACTGGGAGCGAGAGACAGGGAGCGAGGGACAGGGAGCCAGAGACAGGGAGCGAGAGACAGGGAGCGAGAGACAGGGAGCGAGAGACAGGGAGCGAGAGACAGGGAGCGAGAGACAGGGAGCGAGGGACTGGGAGCCAGAGACTGGGAGCCAGAGACTGGGAGCGAGAGAGAGAGAGCGAGAGAGAGGGAGCGAGAGACTGGGAGCGAGAGACTGGGAGCGAGAGAGAGGGAGCGAGAGAGAGGGAGCGAGAGAGAGGGAGCGAGAGAGAGGGAGCGAGAGACTGGGAGCGAGAGACCGGGAGCGAGAGACCGGGAGCGAGAGACCGGGAGCGAGAGACCGGGAGCGAGAGAGAGGGAGCGAGAGAGAGGGAGCGAGAGAGAGGGAGCGAGAGAGAGGGAGCGAGAGACTGGGAGCGAGAGACTGGGAGCGAGAGACTGGGAGCGAGAGACTGGGAGCGAGAGACTGGGAGCGAGAGAGAGGGAGCGAGAGACTGGGAGCGAGAGACTGGGAGCGAGAGACTGGGAGCGAGAGACTGGGAGCGAGAGAGAGGGAACGAGAGACTGGGAGCGAGAGACTGGGAGCGAGAGACTGGGAGCGAGAGACTGGGAGCGAGAGACTGGGAGCGAGAGACTGTGAGCGAGAGAGAGGGAGCGAGAGAAAGGGAGCGAGAGAAAGGGAGCGAGAGACTGGGAGCGAGAGACTGGGAGCGAGAGACTGGGAGCGAGAGAGAGGGAGCGAGAGAGAGGGAGCGAGAGAGAGGGAGCGAGAGAGAGGGAGCGAGAGACTGGGAGCGAGAGACTGGGAGCGAGAGAGAGGGAGCGAGAGAGAGGGAGCGAGAGAGAGGGAGCGAGAGAAAGGGAGCGAGAGAAAGGGAGCGAGAGAAAGGGAGCGAGAGACTGGGAGCGAGAGACTGGGAGCGAGAGACTGGGAGCGAGAGACTGGGAGCGAGAGACTGGGAGCGAGAGAGAGGGAGCGAGAGAGAGGGAGCGAGAGAGAGGGAGCGAGAGACTGGGAGCGAGAGACTGGGAGCGAGAGACTGGGAGCGAGAGACTGGGAGCGAGAGACTGGGAGCGAGAGAGAGGGAGCGAGAGACTGGGAGCGAGAGAGAGGGAGCGAGAGACTGGGAGCGAGAGACTGGGAGCGAGAGACTGGGAGCGAGAGACTGGGAGCGAGAGACTGGGAGCGAGAGAGAGGGAGCCAGAGACTGGGAGCGAGAGAGAGGGAGCGAGAGACTGGGAGCGAGAGACTGTGAGCGAGAGACTGTGAGCGAGAGAGAGGGAGCGAGAGAGAGGGAGCGAGAGAGAGGGAGCGAGAGAGAGGGAGCGAGAGACTGGGAGCGAGAGACTGGGAGCGAGAGACTGGGAGCGAGAGACTGGGAGCGAGAGAGAGGGAGCGAGAGAAAGGGAGCGAGAGACTGGGAGCGAGAGACTGGGAGCGAGAGACTGGGAGCGAGAGACTGGGAGCGAGAGAGAGGGAGCGAGAGAGAGGGAGCGAGAGACTGGGAGCGAGAGACTGGGAGCGAGAGACTGGGAGCGAGAGACTGGGAGCGAGAGACTGGGAGCGAGAGAGAGGGAGCGAGAGAGAGGGAGCGAGAGAGAGGGAGCGAGAGAAAGGGAGCGAGAGACTGGGAGCGAGAGACTGGGAGCGAGAGACTGGGAGCGAGAGACTGGGAGCGAGAGAGAGGGAGCGAGAGACTGGGAGCGAGAGACTGGGAGCGAGAGACTGGGAGCGAGAGACTGGGAGCGAGAGACAGGGAGCGAGAGACAGGGAGCGAGAGACAGGGAGCGAGAGACAGGGAGCGAGAGACTGGGAGCGAGAGACTGGGAGCGAGAGACGGGGAGCGAGAGACTGGGAGCGAGAGACTGGGAGCGAGAGAGAGGGAGCGAGAGAGAGGGAGCGAGAGAGAGGGAGCGAGAGAGAGGGAGCGAGAGACTGGGAGCGAGAGACTGGGAGCGAGAGACTGGGAGCGAGAGAGAGGGAGCGAGAGAAAGGGAGCGAGAGACTGGGAGCGAGAGACTGGGAGCGAGAGACTGGGAGCGAGAGACTGGGAGCGAGAGAGAGGGAGCGAGAGAGAGGGAGCGAGAGAGAGGGAGCGAGAGAGAGGGAGCGAGAGACTGGGAGCGAGAGACTGGGAGCGAGAGACTGGGAGCGAGAGAGAGGGAGCGAGAGAAAGGGAGCGAGAGACTGGGAGCGAGAGACTGGGAGCGAGAGACTGGGAGCGAGAGACTGGGAGCGAGAGAGAGGGAGCGAGAGAGAGGGAGCGAGAGAGAGGGAGCGAGAGAGAGGGAGCGAGAGAGAGGGAGCGAGAGACTGGGAGCGAGAGACTGGGAGCGAGAGAGAGGGAGCGAGAGAAAGGGAGCGAGAGACTGGGAGCGAGGGACTGGGAGCGAGGGACAGGGAGCGAGGGACAGGGAGCGAGGGACAGGGAGCGAGGGACAGGGAGCGAGAGACAGGGAGCGAGAGACAGGGAGCGAGAGACAGGGAGCGAGAGACAGGGAGCGAGAGACAGGGAGCGAGAGACAGGGAGCGAGAGACAGGGCGCGAGAGACAGGGCGCGAGAGACAGGGCGCGAGAGACAGGGAGCGAGAGACAGGGAGCGAGGGACAGGGAGAGAGGGACAGGGAGCGAGAGAGAGGGAGCGAGAGAGAGAGAGCGAGAGAGAGGGAGCGAGAGAGAGGGAGCGAGAGAGAGGGAGCGAGAGAGAGGGAGCGAGAGAGAGGGAGCGAGAGAGAGGGAGCGAGAGCCTGGGAGCGAGAGACTGGGAGCGAGAGACTGGGAGCGAGAGACTGGGAGCGAGAGACTGGGAGCGAGAGAGAGGGAGCGAGAGAGAGGGAGCGAGAGAGAGGGAGCGAGAGAGAGGGAGCGAGAGACTGGGAGCGAGAGACTGGGAGCGAGAGACGGGGAGCGAGAGAGAGGGAGCGAGAGAGAGGGAGCGAGAGAGAGGGAGCGAGAGAGAGGGAGCGAGAGACTGGGAGCGAGAGACTGGGAGCGAGAGACTGGGAGCGAGAGAGAGGGAGCGAGAGACTGGGAGCGAGAGACTGGGAGCGAGAGACTGGGAGCGAGAGAAAGGGAGCGAGAGACTGGGAGCGAGAGACTGGGAGCGAGAGACTGGGAGCGAGAGACTGGGAGCGAGAGACTGTGAGCGAGAGAGAGGGAGCGAGAGAAAGGGAGCGAGAGACTGGGAGCGAGAGACTGGGAGCGAGAGACTGGGAGCGAGAGACTGGGAGCGAGAGAGAGGGAGCGAGAGAGAGGGAGCGAGAGAGAGGGAGCGAGAGACTGGGAGCGAGAGACTGGGAGCGAGAGACTGGGAGCGAGAGACTGGGAGCGAGAGAGAGGGAGCCAGAGACTGGGAGCGAGAGACTGGGAGCGAGAGACTGGGAGCGAGAGACTGGGAGCGAGAGACTGGGAGCGAGAGACTGGGAGCGAGAGACTGGGAGCGAGAGAGAGGGAGCGAGAGAGAGGGAGCGAGAGAGAGGGAGCGAGAGAGAGGGAGCGAGAGAGAGGGAGCGAGAGACTGGGAGCGAGAGACTGGGAGCGAGAGACTGGGAGCGAGAGACTGGGAGCGAGAGAGAGGGAGCGAGAGAAAGGGAGCGAGAGAAAGGGAGCGAGAGAAAGGGAGCGAGAGAAAGGGAGCGAGAGAAAGGGAGCGAGAGACTGGGAGCGAGAGACTGGGAGCGAGAGACTGGGAGCGAGAGAGAGGGAGCGAGAGAGAGGGAGCGAGAGACTGGGAGCGAGAGACTGGGAGCGAGAGACTGGGAGCGAGAGACTGGGAGCGAGAGAGAGGGAGCGAGAGACTGGGAGCGAGAGAGAGGGAGCGAGAGAGAGGGAGCGAGAGAGAGGGAGCGAGAGACTGGGAGCGAGAGACTGGGAGCGAGAGACTGGGAGCGAGAGAGAGGGAGCCAGAGACTGGGAGCGAGAGACTGGGAGCGAGAGACTGGGAGCGAGAGACTGGGAGCGAGAGACTGTGAGCGAGAGACTGTGAGCGAGAGAGAGGGAGCGAGAGAGAGAGAGCGAGAGAGAGGGAGCGAGAGAGAGGGAGCGAGAGACTGGGAGCGAGAGACTGGGAGCGAGAGACTGGGAGCGAGAGACTGGGAGCGAGAGAGAGGGAGCGAGAGAAAGGGAGCGAGAGAAAGGGAGCGAGAGACTGGGAGCGAGAGACTGGGAGCGAGAGACTGGGAGCGAGAGACTGGGAGCGAGAGAGAGGGAGCGAGAGAGAGGGAGCGAGAGACTGGGAGCGAGAGACTGGGAGCGAGAGACTGGGAGCGAGAGAGAGGGAGCGAGAGAGAGGGAGCGAGAGAGAGGGAGCGAGAGAAAGGGAGCGAGAGACTGGGAGCGAGAGACTGGGAGCGAGAGACTGGGAGCGAGAGACTGGGAGCGAGAGAGAGGGAGCGAGAGACTGGGAGCGAGAGACTGGGAGCGAGAGACTGGGAGCGAGAGACTGGGAGCGAGAGACTGGGAGTGAGAGACTGGGAGCGAGAGACTGGGAGCGAGAGACTGGGAGCGAGAGACGGGGAGCGAGAGACTGGGAGCGAGAGAGAGGGAGCGAGAGAGAGGGAGCGAGAGAGAGGGAGCGAGAGAGAGGGAGCGAGAGACTGGGAGCGAGAGACTGGGAGCGAGAGAGAGGGAGCGAGAGAAAGGGAGCGAGAGAAAGGGAGCGAGAGACTGGGAGCGAGAGACTGGGAGCGAGAGACTGGGAGCGAGAGAGAGGGAGCGAGAGAGAGGGAGCGAGAGAGAGGGAGCGAGAGAGAGGGAGCGAGAGAGAGGGAGCGAGAGACTGGGAGCGAGAGACTGGGAGCGAGAGAGAGGGAGCGAGAGAAAGGGAGCGAGAGACTGGGAGCGAGAGACTGGGAGCGAGGGACTGGGAGCGAGGGACTGGGAGCGAGGGACAGGGAGCGAGGGACAGGGAGCGAGGGACAGGGAGCGAGGGACAGGGAGCGAGGGACAGGGAGCGAGAGACAGGGAGCGAGAGACAGGGAGCGAGAGACAGGGAGCGAGAGACAGGGCGCGAGAGACAGGGAGCGAGAGACAGGGAGAGAGGGACAGGGAGAGAGGGACAGGGAGCGAGGGACTGGGAGCCAGAGACTGGGAGCGAGAGAGAGAGAGCGAGAGAGAGGGAGCGAGAGAGAGGGAGCGAGAGAGAGGGAGCGAGAGAGAGGGAGCGAGAGAGAGGGAGCGAGAGCCTGGGAGCGAGAGACTGGGAGCGAGAGACTGGGAGCGAGAGACTGGGAGCGAGAGAGAGGGAGCGAGAGAGAGGGAGCGAGAGAGAGGGAGCGAGAGACTGGGAGCGAGAGACTGGGAGCGAGAGACTGGGAGCGAGAGAGAGGGAGCGAGAGAGAGGGAGCGAGAGAGAGGGAGCGAGAGACTGGGAGCGAGAGACTGGGAGCGAGAGACTGGGAGCGAGAGACTGGGAGCGAGAGACTGGGAGCGAGAGACTGGGAGCGAGAGAGAGGGAGCGAGAGACTGGGAGCGAGAGACTGGGAGCGAGAGACTGGGAGCGAGAGACTGGGAGCGAGAGACTGGGAGCGAGAGACTGGGAGCGAGAGACTGGGAGCGAGAGAGAGGGAACGAGAGACTGGGAGCGAGAGACTGGGAGCGAGAGACTGGGAGCGAGAGACTGGGAGCGAGAGACTGGGAGCGAGAGACTGTGAGCGAGAGAGAGGGAGCGAGAGACTGGGAGCGAGAGACTGGGAGCGAGAGACTGGGAGCGAGAGAGAGAGAGCGAGAGAGAGGGAGCGAGAGAGAGGGAGCGAGAGAGAGGGAGCGAGAGACTGGGAGCGAGAGACTGGGAGCGAGAGACTGGGAGCGAGAGACTGGGAGCGAGAGAGAGGGAGCGAGAGAGAGGGAGCGAGAGAGAGGGAGCGAGAGACTGGGAGCGAGAGACTGGGAGCGAGAGACTGGGAGCGAGAGACTGGGAGCGAGAGAGAGGGAGCGAGAGAGAGGGAGCGAGAGACTGGGAGCGAGAGACTGGGAGCGAGAGACTGGGAGCGAGAGACTGGGAGCGAGAGACTGGGAGCGAGAGACTGGGAGCGAGAGACTGGGAGCGAGAGAGAGGGAGCGAGAGACTGGGAGCGAGAGACTGGGAGCGAGAGACTGGGAGCGAGAGACTGGGAGCGAGAGACTGGGAGCGAGAGACTGGGAGCGAGAGACTGGGAGCGAGAGACTGGGAGCGAGAGAGAGGGAACGAGAGACTGGGAGCGAGAGACTGGGAGCGAGAGACTGGGAGCGAGAGACTGGGAGCGAGAGACTGGGAGCGAGAGACTGTGAGCGAGAGAGAGGGAGCGAGAGACTGGGAGCGAGAGACTGGGAGCGAGAGACTGGGAGCGAGAGACAGGGAGCGAGAGACAGGGAGCGAGAGACAGGGAGCGAGAGACAGGGAGCGAGAGACAGGGAGCGAGAGACTGGGAGCGAGAGACTGGGAGCGAGAGACTGGGAGCGAGAGACTGGGAGCGAGAGACTGGGAGCGAGAGACTGGGAGCGAGAGACTGGGAGCGAGAGACAGGGAGCGAGAGACAGGGAGCGAGAGACAGGGAGCGAGAGACAGGGAGCGAGAGACAGGGAGCGAGAGACAGGGAGCGAGAGACTGGGAGCGAGAGACTGGGAGCGAGAGACTGGGAGCGAGAGACTGGGAGCGAGAGACTGGGAGCGAGAGACTGGGAGCGAGAGACTGGGAGCGAGAGACAGGGAGCGAGAGACAGGGAGCGAGAGACTGGGAGCGAGAGACTGGGAGCGAGAGACTGGGAGCGAGAGACAGGGAGCGAGAGACTGGGAGCGAGAGACTGGGAGCGAGAGAGAGGGAGCGAGAGAGAGGGAGCGAGAGAGAGGGAGCGAGAGAGAGGGAGCGAGAGACTGGGAGCGAGAGACTGGGAGCGAGAGACTGGGAGCGAGAGAGAGGGAGCGAGAGACTGGGAGCGAGAGACTGGGAGCGAGAGACTGGGAGCGAGAGACTGGGAGCGAGAGACTGGGAGCGAGAGACAGGGAGCGAGAGACAGGGAGCGAGAGACAGGGAGCGAGAGACTGAGAGCGAGAGACTGGGAGCGAGAGACTGGGAGCGAGAGACTGGGAGCGAGAGACTGGGAGCGAGAGACAGGGAGCGAGAGACTGGGAGCGAGAGACTGGGAGCGAGAGAGAGGGAGCGAGAGACAGGGAGCGAGAGACTGGGAGCGAGAGACTGGGAGCGAGAGACTGGGAGCGAGAGACTGGGAGCGAGAGACTGGGAGCGAGAGAGAGGGAGCGAGAGACTGGGAGCGAGAGACTGGGAGCGAAAGACTGGGAGCGAGAGACTGGGAGCGAGAGACTGGGAGCGAGAGAGAGGGAGCGAGAGACTGGGAGCGAGAGAGAGGGAGCGAGAGAGAGGGAGCGAGAGAGAGGGAGCGAGAGAGAGGGAGCGAGAGAGAGGGAGCGAGAGAGAGGGAGCGAGAGACTGGGAGCGAGAGAGAGGGAGCGAGAGAAAGGGAGCGAGAGACTGGGAGCGAGAGACTGGGAGCGAGAGACTGGGAGCGAGAGACTGGGAGCGAGAGAGAGGGAGCGAGAGACTGGGAGCGAGAGAGAGGGAGCGAGAGAGAGGGAGCGAGAGACTGGGAGCGAGAGACTGGGAGCGAGAGAGAGGGAGCGAGAGAAAGGGAGCGAGAGACTGGGAGCGAGAGACTGGGAGCGAGAGACTGGGAGCGAGAGACTGGGAGCGAGAGACTGGGAGCGAGGGACTGGGAGCCAGAGACTGGGAGCGAGAGAGAGAGAGCGAGAGAGAGGGAGCGAGAGAGAGGGAGCGAGAGCCTGGGAGCGAGAGACTGGGAGCGAGAGACTGGGAGCGAGAGACTGGGAGCGAGAGACTGGGAGCGAGAGAGAGGGAGCGAGAGAGAGGGAGCGAGAGAGAGGGAGCGAGAGAGAGGGAGCGAGAGACTGGGAGCGAGAGACAGGGAGCGAGAGACAGGGAGCGAGAGACAGGGAGCGAGAGACTGGGAGCGAGAGACAGGGAGCGAGAGAGAGGGAGCGAGAGAGAGGGAGCGAGAGACTGGGAGCGAGAGACTGGGAGCGAGAGACTGGGAGCGAGAGACTGGGAGCGAGAGAGAGGGAGCGAGAGACTGGGAGCGAGAGACTGGGAGCGAGAGACTGGGAGCGAGAGACTGGGAGCGAGAGACTGGGAGCGAGAGACTGGGAGCGAGAGACTGGGAGCGAGAGACAGGGAGCGAGAGACAGGGAGCGAGAGACAGGGAGCGAGAGACTGGGAGCGAGAGACTGGGAGCGAGAGAGAGGGAGCGAGAGACAGGGAGCGAGAGACTGGGAGCGAGAGACTGGGAGCGAGAGACTGGGAGCGAGAGACTGGGAGCGAGAGACTGGGAGCGAGAGAGAGGGAGCGAGAGACTGGGAGCGAGAGACTGGGAGCGAGAGACTGGGAGCGAGAGACTGGGAGCGAGAGACTGGGAGCGAGAGACTGGGAGCGAGAGAGAGGGAGCGAGAGACTGGGAGCGAGAGACTGGGAGCGAGAGACTGGGAGCGAGAGACTGGGAGCGAGAGACTGGGAGCGAGAGACAGGGAGCGAGAGACAGGGAGCGAGAGACAGGGAGCGAGAGACTGGGAGCGAGAGACTGGGAGCGAGAGACTGGGAGCGAGAGACTGGGAGCGAGAGACTGGGAGCGAGAGACTGGGAGCGAGAGACTGGGAGCGAGAGACAGGGAGCGAGAGACTGGGAGCGAGAGACAGGGAGCGAGAGACTGGGAGCGAGAGACTGGGAGCGAGAGACTGGGAGCGAGAGACTGGGAGCGAGAGACAGGGAGCGAGAGACAGGGAGCGAGAGACAGGGAGCGAGAGACAGGGAGCGAGAGACTGGGAGCGAGAGACTGGGAGCGAGAGACAGGGAGCGAGAGACTGGGAGCGAGAGAGAGGGAGCGAGAGACAGGGAGCGAGAGACAGGGAGCGAGAGACTGGGAGCGAGAGACTGGGAGCGAGAGACTGGGAGCGAGAGACTGGGAGCGAGAGACTGGGAGCGAGAGACTGGGAGCGAGAGAGAGGGAGCGAGAGACTGGGAGCGAGAGACTGGGAGCGAGAGACTGGGAGCGAGAGACTGGGAGCGAGAGACTGGGAGCGAGAGACAGGGAGCGAGAGACTGGGAGCGAGAGACTGGGAGCGAGAGACTGGGAGCGAGAGACTGGGAGCGAGAGACTGGGAGCGAGAGACTGGGAGCGAGAGACTGGGAGCGAGAGAGAGGGAGCGAGAGACTGGGAGCGAGAGACTGGGAGCGAGAGACTGGGAGCGAGAGACTGGGAGCGAGAGACAGGGAGCGAGAGACAGGGAGCGAGAGACTGGGAGCGAGAGACAGGGAGCGAGAGACAGGGAGCGAGAGACTGGGAGCGAGAGACTGGGAGCGAGAGACTGGGAGCGAGAGACAGGGAGCGAGAGACTGGGAGCGAGAGAGAGGGAGCGAGAGACAGGGAGCGAGAGACAGGGAGCGAGAGACTGGGAGCGAGAGACTGGGAGCGAGAGACTGGGAGCGAGAGACTGGGAGCGAGAGAGAGGGAGCGAGAGACTGGGAGCGAGAGACTGGGAGCGAGAGACTGGGAGCGAGAGACTGGGAGCGAGAGACTGGGAGCGAGAGACAGGGAGCGAGAGACTGGGAGCGAGAGAGAGGGAGCGAGAGAGAGGGAGCGAGAGACTGGGAGCGAGAGACTGGGAGCGAGAGAGAGGGAGCGAGAGAAAGGGAGCGAGAGACTGGGAGCGAGAGACTGGGAGCGAGAGACTGGGAGCGAGAGACTGGGAGCGAGAGACTGGGAGCGAGGGACTGGGAGCCAGAGACTGGGAGCGAGAGAGAGAGAGCGAGAGACTGGGAGCGAGAGACTGGGAGCGAGAGACTGGGAGCGAGAGAGAGGGAGCGAGAGAAAGGGAGCGAGAGACTGGGAGCGAGAGACTGGGAGCGAGAGACTGGGAGCGAGAGACTGGGAGCGAGAGAGAGGGAGCGAGAGACAGGGAGCGAGAGACTGGGAGCGAGAGACTGGGAGCGAGAGAGAGGGAGCGAGAGACTGGGAGCGAGAGACTGGGAGCGAGAGACTGGGAGCGAGAGACTGGGAGCGAGAGACTGGGAGCGAGAGACAGGGAGCGAGAGACAGGGAGCGAGAGACTGGGAGCGAGAGACTGGGAGCGAGAGACTGGGAGCGAGAGACTGGGAGCGAGAGACAGGGAGCGAGAGACAGGGAGCGAGAGACAGGGAGCGAGAGACAGGGAGCGAGAGACTGGGAGCGAGAGAGAGGGAGCGAGAGACTGGGAGCGAGAGACTGGGAGCGAGAGACTGGGAGCGAGAGACTGGGAGCGAGAGAGAGGGAGCGAGAGACTGGGAGCGAGAGACTGGGAGCGAGAGACTGGGAGCGAGAGAGAGGGAGCGAGAGAGAGGGAGCGAGAGACTGGGAGCGAGAGACTGGGAGCGAGAGACTGGGAGCGAGAGACTGGGAGCGAGAGACTGGGAGCGAGAGACTGGGAGCGAGAGACAGGGAGCGAGAGACAGGGAGCGAGAGACTGGGAGCGAGAGACTGGGAGCGAGAGACTGGGAGCGAGAGACAGGGAGCGAGAGACTGGGAGCGAGAGACTGGGAGCGAGAGACTGGGAGCGAGAGACTGGGAGCGAGAGACAGGGAGCGAGAGACAGGGAGCGAGAGACAGGGAGCGAGAGACAGGGAGCGAGAGACTGGGAGCGAGAGACTGGGAGCGAGAGACTGGGAGCGAGAGACAGGGAGCGAGAGACTGGGAGCGAGAGAGAGGGAGCGAGAGACAGGGAGCGAGAGACAGGGAGCGAGAGACTGGGAGCGAGAGACTGGGAGCGAGAGACTGGGAGCGAGAGACTGGGAGCGAGAGACTGGGAGCGAGAGACTGGGAGCGAGAGACTGGGAGCGAGAGAGAGGGAGCGAGAGACTGGGAGCGAGAGACTGGGAGCGAGAGACTGGGAGCGAGAGACAGGGAGCGAGAGACAGGGAGCGAGAGACTGGGAGCGAGAGACTGGGAGCGAGAGACTGGGAGCGAGAGACTGGGAGCGAGAGACTGGGAGCGAGAGACAGGGAGCGAGAGACAGGGAGCGAGAGACAGGGAGCGAGAGACTGGGAGCGAGAGACTGGGAGCGAGAGAGAGGGAGCGAGAGACAGGGAGCGAGAGACTGGGAGCGAGAGACTGGGAGCGAGAGAGAGGGAGCGAGAGACAGGGAGCGAGAGACTGGGAGCGAGAGACTGGGAGCGAGAGACTGGGAGCGAGAGAGAGGGAGCGAGAGACTGGGAGCGAGAGACTGGGAGCGAGAGAGAGGGAGCGAGAGACTGGGAGCGAGAGACTGGGAGCGAGAGACTGGGAGCGAGAGACTGGGAGCGAGAGACTGGGAGCGAGAGACTGGGAGCGAGAGACTGGGAGCGAGAGAGAGGGAGCGAGAGACTGGGAGCGAGAGACTGGGAGCGAGAGAGAGGGAGCGAGAGACTGGGAGCGAGAGACTGGGAGCGAGAGACTGGGAGCGAGAGACTGGGAGCGAGAGACTGGGAGCGAGAGACTGGGAGCGAGAGACTGGGAGCGAGAGACAGGGAGCGAGAGACAGGGAGCGAGAGACAGGGAGCGAGAGACAGGGAGCGAGAGACAGGGAGCGAGAGACAGGGAGCGAGGGACAGGGAGCGAGGGACAGGGAGCGAGGGACAGGGAGCGAGGGACTGGGAGCCAGAGACTGGGAGCCAGAGACTGGGAGCCAGTGACTGGGAGCGAGAGAGAGGGAGCGAGAGAGAGTGAGCGAGAGACTGGGAGCGAGAGACTGGGAGCGAGAGACTGGGAGCGAGAGACTGGGAGCGAGAGACTGGGAGCGAGAGACTGGGAGCGAGAGAGAGGGAGCGAGAGAGAGGGAGCGAGAGAGAGGGAGCGAGAGAGAGGGAGCGAGAGACTGGGAGCGAGAGACTGGGAGCGAGAGACTGGGAGCGAGAGACTGGGAGCGAGAGACTGGGAGCGAGAGAGAGGGAGCGAGAGAGAGGGAGCGAGAGACTGGGAGCGAGAGACTGGGAGCGAGAGACAGGGAGCGAGAGACAGGGAGCGAGAGACAGGGAGCGAGAGACAGGGAGCGAGAGACAGGGAGCGAGAGACAGGGAGCGAGGGACAGGGAGCGAGGGACAGGGAGCGAGGGACTGGGAGCCAGAGACTGGGAGCCAGAGACTGGGAGCCAGAGACTGGGAGCCAGAGACTGGGAGCCAGAGACTGGGAGCGAGAGAGAGGGAGCGAGAGACTGGGAGCGAGAGACTGGGAGCGAGAGACTGGGAGCGAGAGACTGGGAGCGAGAGACTGGGAGCGAGAGAGAGGGAGCGAGAGAGAGATGGAGCGAGAGAGAGGGAGCGAGGGAGAGGGAGCGAGAGAGAGGGAGCGAGAGACTGGGAGCGAGAGACTGGGAGCGAGAGACTGGGAGCGAGAGACTGGGAGCGAGAGACTGGGAGCGAGAGACTGGGAGCGAGAGACTGGGAGCGAGAGAGAGGGAGCGAGAGACTGGGAGCGAGAGACTGGGAGCGAGAGAGAGGGAGCCAGAGACTGGGAGCCAGAGACTGGGAGCGAGAGAGAGGGAGCGAGAGAGAGGGAGCGAGAGAGAGGGAGCGAGAGACTGGGAGCGAGAGACTGGGAGCGAGAGACTGGGAGCGAGAGACTGGGAGCGAGAGACTGGGAGCGAGAGACTGGGAGCGAGAGAGAGGGAGCGAGAGAGAGGGAGCGAGAGACCGGGAGCGAGAGACCGGGAGCGAGAGACCGGGAGCGAGAGACCGGGAGCGAGAGACCGGGAGCGAGAGACCGGGAGCGAGAGAGAGGGAGCTAGAGAGAGGGAGCTAGAGAGAGGGAGCGAGAGACAGGGAGCGAGGGACTGGGAGCCAGAGACTGGGAGCCAGAGACTGGGAGCCAGAGACTGGGAGCCAGAGACTGGGAGCCAGAGACTGGGAGCGAGAGAGAGGGAGCGAGAGAGAGGGAGCGAGAGACTGGGAGCGAGAGACTGGGAGCGAGAGACTGGGAGCGAGAGACTGGGAGCGAGAGAGAGGGAGCGAGAGACTGGGAGCGAGAGACTGGGAGCGAGAGACTGGGAGCGAGAGACTGGGAGCGAGAGAGAGGGAGCCAGAGACTGGGAGCCAGAGACCGGGAGCGAGAGAGAGGGAGCGAGAGACCGGGAGCGAGAGACCGGGAGCGAGAGACCGGGAGCGAGAGACCGGGAGCGAGAGACCGGGAGCGAGAGACCGGGAGCGAGAGACCGGGAGCGAGAGACCGGGAGCGAGAGAGAGGGAGCGAGAGAGAGGGAGCGAGAGACCGGTAGCGAGAGACCGGGAGCGAGAGGCCAGGAGCGAGAGGCCAGGAGCGAGAGAGAGGGAGCGAGAGAGAGGGAGCGAGAGAGAGGGAGCGAGAGAGAGGGAGCGAGAGAGAGGGAGCGAGAGAGAGGGAGCGAGAGAAAGGGAGCGAGAGAAAGGGAGCGAGAGACTGGGAGCCAGAGACTGGGAGCCAGAGACTGGGAGCGAGAGACTGGGAGCCAGAGACTGGGAGCCAGAGACTGGGAGCGAGAGAGAGGGAGCGAGAGACTGGGAGCGAGAGACTGGGAGCGAGAGACTGGGAGCGAGAGACTGGGAGCGAGAGACTGGGAGCGAGAGACTGGGAGCGAGAGACTGGGAGCGAGAGACTGGGAGCCAGAGACTGGCAGCCAGAGACTGGGAGCCAGAGACTGGGAGCCAGAGACTGGGAGCGAGAGAGAGGGAGCGAGAGACTGGGAGCGAGAGACTGGGAGCGAGAGAGAGGGAGCGAGAGACTGGGAGCGAGAGACAGGGAGCGAGAGACTGGGAGCGAGAGACTGGGAGCGAGAGACTGGGAGCGAGAGAGAGGGAGCGAGAGACTGGGAGCGAGAGACTGGGAGCGAGAGAGAGGTAGCGAGAGACTGGGAGCGAGAGACTGGGAGCGAGAGACTGGGAGCGAGAGACTGGGAGCGAGAGACTGGGAGCGAGAAAGAGGGAGCGAGAGACTGGGAGCGAGAGACTGGGAGCGCGAGACAGGGAGCGCGGGACAGGGAGCGCGGGACAGGGAGCGCGGGACAGGGAGCGCGGGACAGGGAGCGCGGGACAGGGAGCGCGGGACAGGGAGCGCGGGACAGGGAGCGCGGGACAGGGAGCGCGGGACAGGGAGCGCGGGACAGGGAGCGCGAGACAGGGAGCGCGAGACAGGGAGCGCGAGACAGGGAGCGCGAGACAGGGAGCGCGAGACAGGGAGCGCGAGACAGGGAGCGAGAGACAGGGAGCGAGTGCGAGAGACAGGGAGCGAGTGCGAGAGACAGAGAGCGAGTGCGAGGGACGGGGAGCGAGAGACGGGGAGCGAGAGACGGGGAGGGAGGGCGAGAGACAGAGAGCGAGGGCGAGAGACAGAGAGCGAGGGCGAGAGACAGGGAGCCAGAGACGGGGAGCGAGAGACGGGGAGCGAGAGACGGGGAGCGAGAGACGGGGAGCGAGAGACGGGGAGCGAGAGACGGGGAGCGAGAGACGGGGAGCGAGAGACGGGGAGCCAGAGACTGGGAGCCAGAGACTGGGAGCCAGAGACTGGGAGCCAGAGACTGGGAGCCAGAGACTGGGAGCCAGAGATTGGGAGCCAGAGAGAGGGAGCGAGAGAGGGGGAGCGAGAGAGGGGGAGCGAGAGAGAGGGAGCGAGAGACAGAGAGCGAGAGACTGGGAGCGAGAGACTGGGAGCGAGAGACTGGGAGCGAGAGACTGGGAGCGAGAGAGAGGGAGCGAGAGAGAGGGAGCGAGAGAGAGGGAGCGAGAGAGAGGGAGCGAGAGAGAGGGAGCGAGAGAGAGGGAGCGAGAGACAGGGAGCGAGAGACAGGGAGCGAGAGACAGGGAGCGAGAGACAGGGAGCGAGAGACAGGGAGCGAGAGACTGGGAGCGAGAGACTGGGAGCGAGAGACTGGGAGCGAGAGACAGAGAGCGAGAGACAGAGAGCGAGAGACAGAGAGCGAGAGACAGAGAGCGAGAGACAGAGAGCGAGTGCGAGAGAGAGAGAGCGGGTGCGAGAGACAGAGAGCCAAAGACGGGGAGCGGGAGACGGGGAGCGGGAGACGGGGAGCGGGAGACGGGGAGCGGGAGACGGGGAGCGGGAGACGGGGAGCGGGAGACGGGGAGCGGGAGACGGGGAGCGGGAGACGGGGAGCGAGTGCGAGAGACTGGGAGCGAGTGCGAGAGACAGAGAGCGAGTGCGAGAGACAGAGAGCGGGTGCGAGAGACAGAGAGCGGGTGCGAGAGACAGAGAGCGGGTGCGAGAGACAGAGAGCGGGTGCGAAAGACAGAGAGCGGGTGCGAGAGACAGAGAGCGGGTGCGAGAGACGGGGAGCCAAAGACGGGGAGCGAGAGACTGGGAGCGAGAGACGGGGAGCGAGAGACGGGGAGCGAGAGACGGGGAGCGAGAGACGGGGAGCGAGCGCGAGAGGCAGAGAGCGAGCGCGAGAGGCAAAGAGCGCGCGCGAGAGGCAAAGAGCGCGCGCGAGAGGCAAAGAGCGCGCGCGAGAGGCAGGGAGCGAGCGCGAGAGGCAGGGAGCGAGCGCGAGAGGCAGGGAGCGAGCGCGAGAGACAGGGAGCGAGAGACAGGGAGCGAGAGACAGGGAGCGACTGCGAGAGACAGGGAGCGAGTGCGAGAGACAGAGAGCGAGTGCGAGAGACAGAGAGCGGGTGCGAGAGACAGAGAGCGGGTGCGAGAGACAGAGAGCGGGTGCGAGAGACAGAGAGCGGGTGCGAGAGACAGAGAGCGGGTGCGAGAGACAGAGAGCGGGTGCGAGAGACAGAGAGCGGGTGCGAGAGACAGAGAGCGGGTGCGAGAGACAGAGAGCGGGTGCGAGAGACAGAGAGCGGGTGCGAGAGACAGAGAGCGGGTGCGAGAGACAGAGAGCGGGTGCGAGAGACAGGGAGCCAAAGACGGGGAGCGAGAGACGGGGAGCGAGAGACGGGGAGCGAGAGACGGGGAGCGAGAGACGGGGAGCGAGAGACGGGGAGCGAGCGCGAGAGGCAGAGAGCGAGCGCGAGAGGCAGAGAGCGAGCGCGAGAGGCAGAGAGCGAGCGCGAGATGCAGAGAGCGAGCGCGAGATGCAGGGAGCGAGCGCGAGATGCAGGGAGCGAGCGCGAGATGCAGGGAGCGAGCGCGAGATGCAGGGAGCGAGCGCGAGAGGCAGGGAGCGAGCGCGAGATGCAGGGAGCGAGCGCGAGAGGCAGGGAGCGAGCGCGAGAGGCAGGCAGCGAGCGCGAGAGGCAGGGGGCGAGAGGCAGGGAGCGAGAGGCAGGGAGCGAGAGGCAGGGAGCGAGAGGCAGGGAGCGAGAGAGAGGGAGCGAGAGAGAGGGAGCGAGAGAGAGGGAGCGAGAGAGAGGGAGCGAGAGAGAGACAGGGAGCGAGAGACAGGGAGCGAGAGACAGGGAGCGAGAGACAGGGAGCGAGAGACAGGGAGCGAGAGACAGGGAGCGAGTGCGAGAGACAGAGAGCGAGTGCGAGAGACAGAGAGCGAGTGCGAGAGACGGGGAGCCAGAGACGGGGAGCGAGAGACGGGGAGCGAGAGACTGGGAGCGAGAGACGGGGAGCGAGAGACTGGGAGCGAGAGACTGGGAGCGAGAGACTGGGAGCGAGAGACTGGGAGCGAGTGACTGGGAGCGAGAGACAGGGAGCGAGAGACAGGGAGCGAGAGACAGGGAGCGAGAGACAGGGAGCGAGAGACAGGGAGCGAGAGACAGGGAGCGAGAGACAGAGAGCGAGAGACAGAGAGCGAGAGACTGGGAGCGAGAGACTGGGAGCGAGAGACTGGGAGCGAGAGACTGGGAGCGAGAGACTGGGAGCGAGAGACTGGGAGCGAGAGACAGGGAGCGAGAGACAGGGAGCGAGAGACAGGGAGCGAGAGACAGGGAGCGAGAGACAGGGAGCGAGAGACAGGGAGCGAGAGACAGGGAGCGAGAGACAGGGAGCGAGAGACAGGGAGCGAGAGACTGGGAGCGAGAGACTGGGAGCGAGAGACTGGGAGCGAGAGAGAGGGAGCGAGCGAGAGACAGGGAGCGAGAGACAGGGAGCGAGAGACAGGGAGCGAGAGACAGGGAGCGAGAGACAGGGAGCGAGAGACAGGGAGCGAGAGACAGGGAGCGAGAGACAGGGAGCGAGAGACAGGGAGCGAGAGACAGGGAGCGAGAGCGAGAGACAGAGAGCGAGTGCGAGAGACAGGGAGCCAGAGACGGGGAGCGAGAGACGGGGAGCGAGAGACGGGGAGCGAGAGACGGGGAGCGAGAGACGGGGAGCGAGAGACGGGGAGCGAGAGACGGGGAGCGAGAGACGGGGAGCGAGAGACGGGGAGCGAGAGACGGGGAGCGAGAGACAGAGAGCGAGAGACAGAGAGCGAGAGACAGAGAGCGAGAGACAGAGAGCGAGAGACTGGGAGCGAGAGACTGGGAGCGAGAGACTGGGAGCGAGAGACTGGGAGCGAGAGACTGGGAGCGAGAGACTGGGAGCGAGAGACTGGGAGCGAGAGACTGGGAGCGAGAGACTGGGAGCGAGAGAGAGGGAGCGAGAGAGAGGGAGCGAGAGAGAGGGAGCGAGCGAGAGGGAGCGAGCGAGAGACAGGGAGCGAGAGACAGGGAGCGAGAGACAGGGAGCGAGAGACAGGGAGCGAGAGCGAGAGACAGAGAGCGAGTGCGAGAGACAGGGAGCCAGAGACGGGGAGCGAGAGACGGGGAGCGAGAGACGGGGAGCGAGAGACGGGGAGCGAGAGACGGGGAGCGAGAGACGGGGAGCGAGAGACGGGGAGCGAGAGACAGAGAGCGAGAGACAGAGAGCGAGAGACGGGGAGCGAGAGACGGGGAGCGAGAGACGGGGAGCGAGAGACGGGGAGCGAGAGACGGGGAGCGAGAGACGGGGAGCGAGAGACAGAGAGCGAGAGACAGAGAGCGAGAGACAGGGAGAGAGAGACTGGGAGAGAGAGACTGGGAGAGAGAGACTGGGAGAGAGAGCGAGAGACAGGGAGCGAGAGACTGGGAGAGAGAGACTGGGAGAGAGCGCGAGAGACAGGGAGCGAGCGCGAGAGACGGGGGCGAGCGCGAGAGACGGGGGGCGAGAGACGGGGGGGCGAGAGACGGGGGGGCGAGAGACGGGGGGGCGAGAGACGGGGGGGGCGAGAGACGGGGGGGGCGAGAGACGGGGGGGGCGAGAGACGGGGGGGGCGAGAGACGGGGGGGGGCGAGAGACGGGGGGGGCGAGAGACGGGGGGGCGAGAGACGGGGGGGCGAGAGACGGGGGGGCGAGAGACGGGGGGGCGAGAGACGGGGGGGCGAGAGACGGGGGGGCGAGAGACGGGGGGGCGAGAGACGGGGGGGCGAGAGACGGGGGGGCGAGAGACGGGGGGGGCGAGAGACGGGGGGGGCGAGAGACGGGGAGCGAGAGACGGGGGGGCGAGAGACGGGGGGGCGAGAGACGGGGGGGGCGAGAGACGGGGGGGGCGAGAGACGGGGAGCGAGAGACAGGGAGCGAGAGACAGGGAGCGAGTGCGAGAGACAGAGAGCGGGTGCGAGAGACAGACAGCGGGTGCGAGAGACAGAGAGCAGGTGCGAGAGACAGGGAGCCAAAGACGGGGAGCGAGCGCGAGAGGCAGAGAGCGAGCTCGAGATGCAGGGAGCGAGCGCGACAGGCAGTGAGCGAGCGCGACAGGCAGTGAGCGAGCGCGACAGGCAGTGAGCGAGCGCGACAGGCAGGCAGCGAGCGCGACAGGCAGGCAGCGAGCGCGAGAGGCAGGCAGCGAGCGCGAGAGGCAGGCAGCGAGCGCGAGAGGCAGGCAGGGAGCGAGAGGCAGGGAGCGAGAGGCAGGGAGCGAGTGCGAGAGACAGAGAGCGGGTGCGAGAGACAGACAGCGGGTGCGAGAGACAGAGAGCAGGTGCGAGAGACAGGGAGCCAAAGACGGGGAGCGAGCGCGAGAGGCAGAGAGCGAGCTCGAGATGCAGGGAGCGAGCGCGACAGGCAGTGAGCGAGCGCGACAGGCAGTGAGCGAGCGCGACAGGCAGTGAGCGAGCGCGACAGGCAGTGAGCGAGCGCGACAGGCAGGCAGCGAGCGCGACAGGCAGGCAGCGAGCGCGAGAGGCAGGCAGCGAGCGCGAGAGGCAGGCAGCGAGCGCGAGAGGCAGGCAGGGAGCGAGAGGCAGGGAGCGAGAGGCAGGGAGCGAGCGCGAGAGACAGAGAGCGGGAGCGAGAGACAGGGAGCGAGAGACAGGGAGCGAGAGACAGGGAGCGAGAGACAGGGAGCGAGAGACAGGGAGCGAGTGCGAGAGACAGAGAGCGGGTGCGAGAGACAGAGAGCGGGTGCGAGAGACAGACAGCGGGTGCGAGAGACAGACAGCGGGTGCGAGAGACAGACAGCGGGTGCGAGAGACAGACAGCGGGTGCGAGAGACAGACAGCGGGTGCGAGAGACAGACAGCGGGTGCGAGAGACAGGGAGCCAAAGACGGGGAGCGAGAGACGGGGAGCGAGCGCCAGAGGCAGAGAGCGAGCGCGAGATGCAGGGAGCGAGCGCGACAGGCAGGGAGCGAGAGGCAGGGAGCGAGAGCGAGAGACAGAGAGCGAGAGACAGAGAGCGAGTGCGAGAGACAGAGAGCGAGTGCGAGAGACGGGGAGCGAGTGCGAGAGACGGGGAGCGAGTGCGAGAGACGGGGAGCGAGTGCGAGAGACGGGGAGCGAGTGCGAGAGACGGGGAGCGAGTGCGAGAGACGGGGAGCGAGTGCGAGAGACGGGGAGCGAGAGACGGGGAGCGAGAGACGGGGAGCGAGAGACGGGGAGCGAGAGACGGGGAGCGAGAGACGGGGTGCGAGAGAGAGGGAGCGAGAGACAGGGAGCGAGAGAGAGGGAGCGAGAGAGAGGGAGCGAGAGAGAGGGAGCGAGAGAGAGGGAGCGAGAGACAGGGAGCGAGAGACAGGGAGCGAGAGAGAGGGAGCGAGCGAGAGGGAGCGAGCGAGAGACAGGGAGCGAGAGACAGGGAGCGAGAGACAGGGAGCGAGAGCGAGAGACAGAGAGCGAGTGCGAGAGACAGGGAGCCAGAGACGGGGAGCGAGAGACGGGGAGCGAGAGACGGGGAGCGAGAGACGGGGAGCGAGAGACGGGGAGCGAGAGACGGGGAGCGAGAGACGGGGAGCGAGAGACGGGGAGCGAGAGACGGGGAGCGAGAGACAGAGAGCGAGAGACAGAGAGCGAGAGACGGGGAGCGAGAGACGGGGAGCGAGAGACGGGGAGCGAGAGACGGGGAGCGAGAGACGGGGAGCGAGAGACGGGGAGCGAGAGACGGGGAGCGAGAGACGGGGAGCGAGAGACAGAGAGCGAGAGACAGAGAGCGAGAGACAGGGAGAGAGAGACTGGGAGAGAGAGACTGGGAGAGAGAGCGAGAGACAGGGAGCGAGAGACTGGGAGAGAGAGACTGGGAGAGAGCGCGAGAGACAGGGAGCGAGCGCGAGAGACGGGGGCGAGCGCGAGAGACGGGGGGCGAGAGACGGGGGGGCGAGAGACGGGGGGGCGAGAGACGGGGGGGGCGAGAGACGGGGGGGGCGAGAGACGGGGGGGGCGAGAGACGGGGGGGGCGAGAGACGGGGGGGGCGAGAGACGGGGGGGGCGAGAGACGGGGGGGGCGAGAGACGGGGGGGGCGAGAGACGGGGGGGGCGAGAGACGGGGGGGGGCGAGAGACGGGGGGGGCGAGAGACGGGGGGGCGAGAGACGGGGGGGCGAGAGACGGGGGGGCGAGAGACGGGGGGGCGAGAGACGGGGGGGCGAGAGACGGGGGGGCGAGAGACGGGGGGGCGAGAGACGGGGGGGCGAGAGACGGGGGGGCGAGAGACGGGGGGGCGAGAGACGGGGGGGCGAGAGACGGGGGGGGCGAGAGACGGGGGGGGCGAGAGACGGGGAGCGAGAGACGGGGGGGCGAGAGACGGGGGGGCGAGAGACGGGGGGGGCGAGAGACGGGGGGGGCGAGAGACGGGGAGCGAGAGACAGGGAGCGAGAGACAGGGAGCGAGTGCGAGAGACAGAGAGCGGGTGCGAGAGACAGACAGCGGGTGCGAGAGACAGAGAGCAGGTGCGAGAGACAGGGAGCCAAAGACGGGGAGCGAGCGCGAGAGGCAGAGAGCGAGCTCGAGATGCAGGGAGCGAGCGCGACAGGCAGTGAGCGAGCGCGACAGGCAGTGAGCGAGCGCGACAGGCAGTGAGCGAGCGCGACAGGCAGTGAGCGAGCGCGACAGGCAGTGAGCGAGCGCGACAGGCAGGCAGCGAGCGCGACAGGCAGGCAGCGAGCGCGAGAGGCAGGCAGCGAGCGCGAGAGGCAGGCAGCGAGCGCGAGAGGCAGGCAGGGAGCGAGAGGCAGGGAGCGAGAGGCAGGGAGCGGGTGCGAGAGACAGACAGCGGGTGCGAGAGACAGACAGCGGGTGCGAGAGACAGGGAGCCAAAGACGGGGAGCGAGAGACGGGGAGCGAGCGCCAGAGGCAGAGAGCGAGCGCGAGATGCAGGGAGCGAGCGCGACAGGCAGGGAGCGAGAGGCAGGGAGCGAGAGGCAGGGAGCGAGAGCGAGAGACAGAGAGCGAGAGACAGAGAGCGAGTGCGAGAGACGGGGAGCGAGTGCGAGAGACGGGGAGCGAGTGCGAGAGACGGGGAGCGAGTGCGAGAGACGGGGAGCGAGTGCGAGAGACGGGGAGCGAGTGCGAGAGACGGGGAGCGAGTGCGAGAGACGGGGAGCGAGAGACGGGGAGCGAGAGACGGGGAGCGAGAGACGGGGTGCGAGAGAGAGGGAGCGAGAGACAGGGAGCGAGAGAGAGGGAGCGAGAGACAGGGAGCGAGAGACAGGGAGCGAGAGACAGGGAGCGAGAGAGAGGGAGCGAGAGAGAGGGAGCGAGAGACAGAGAGCGAGAGACAGAGAGCGAGAGACAGAGAGCGAGAGACAGAGAGCGAGAGACAGAGAGCGAGAGACAGAGAGCGAGAGACTGGCAGCGAGAGACAGAGAGCGAGAGACAGAGAGCGAGAGACAGAGAGCGAGAGACAGAGAGCGAGAGACTGGGAGCGAGAGACTGGGAGCGAGAGGCAGGGAGCGAGAGGCAGGGAGCGAGAGGCAGGGAGCGAGAGGCGGGCAGCGAGAGGCGGGGAGCGAGAGGCGGGGAGCGAGAGGCGGGGAGCGAGAGACGGGGAGCGAGAGACGGGGAGCGAGAGACGGGGAGCGAGAGACGGGGAGCGAGAGACGGGGAGCGAGAGACGGGGAGCGAGAGACGGGGAGCGAGAGACGGGGAGCGAGAGACGGGGAGCGAGAGCGAGAGACGGGGAGCGAGCGCCAGAGACGGGGAGCGAGCGCCAGAGACGGGGGGCGAGCGCGAGAGACGGGGAGCGAGCGCGAGAGACGGGGAGCGAGCGCGAGAGACGGGGAGCGAGCGCGAGAGACGGGGGGCGAGCGCGAGAGACGGGGGGCGAGCGCGAGAGACGGGGGGCGAGAGACGGGGGGCGAGAGACGGGGGGCGAGAGACGGGGAGCGAGAGACGGGGAGCGAGAGACGGGGAGCGAGAGACGGGGAGCGAGAGGCGGGGAGCGAGAGCGAGAGACGGGGGGCGAGCGCGAGAGACGGGGGGCGAGCGCGAGAGACGGGGGGCGAGCGCGAGAGACGGGGGGGCGAGAGGCGGGGAGCGAGAGGCGGGGAGCGAGAGGCGGGGAACGAGAGACGGGGAGCGAGAGACGGGGAGCGAGAGACGGGGAGCGAGAGACGGGGAGCGAGAGCGAGAGACGGGGAGCGAGCGCCAGAGACGGGGAGCGAGCGCCAGAGACGGGGAGCGAGCGCGAGAGACGGGGAGCGAGCGCGAGAGACGGGGAGCGAGCGCGAGAGACGGGGAGCGAGCGCGAGAGACGGGGGGCGAGCGCGAGAGACGGGGGGCGAGAGACGGGGGGCGAGAGACGGGGGGCGAGAGACGGGGGGCGAGAGACGGGGGGCGAGAGACGGGGAGCGAGAGACGGGGAGCGAGAGACGGGGAGCGAGAGACGGGGAG
>NW_026728051.1:470000-482500 GCF_030684315.1 Stegostoma tigrinum
CGAGAGCGAGAGTGAGAGCGAGAGCGAGGGCGAGCGAGAGCGAGAGCGAGAGAGACGGAGAGCGAGAGAGACGGAGAGCGAGAGAGACGGGGTGCGAGAGAGACGGGGTGCGAGAGAGACGGGGAGCGAGCGAGACGGGGAGCGAGAGAGACGGAGAGCGAGAGAGACGGAGAGCGAGAGAGACCGAGAGCGAGCGAGAGCGAGAGCGAGCGTGAGAGCGAGAGCGAGAGAGACAGAGAGCGAGAGAGACAGAGAGCGAGAGAGACAGAGAGCGAGAGAGAGCGAGAGAGAGCGAGAGAGAGCGAGAGAGAGCGAGAGAGAGCAAGAGAGAGAGAGCGAGAGCGAGGGCGAGGGCGAGAGCGAGGGCGAGGGCGAGGGCGAGAGCGAGAGCGAGAGCGAGAGCGAGGGCGAGGGCGAGAGCAAGGGCGAGAGCGAGGGCGAGAGCGAGGGCGAGAGCGAGGGCGAGAGCGAGGGCGAGCGAGGGAGAGCGAGAGCGAGCGCGAGAGGGACAGAGAGCGAGAGCGAGAGGGACAGAGAGCGAGAGAGACGGAGAGCGAGAGAGACCGAGCGAGAGCGAGAGCGAGAGCGAGAGCGAGAGGGACAGAGAGCGAGAGCGAGAGGGACAGAGAGCGAGAGAGACAGAGAGCGAGAGAGACGGAGTGCGAGAGAGACGGAGTGCGAGAGAGACGGAGTGCGAGAGAGACGGAGTGCGAGAGAGACCGAGCGAGAGCGAGAGCGAGAGCGAGAGCGAGAGCGAGAGAGCGAGAGCGAGAGCGAGAGCGAGAGCGAGAGAGAGCGAGAGCGAGAGCGAGAGCGAGAGCGAGAGCGAGAGCGAGAGCGAGAGAGAGCGAGAGAGAGCGAGAGCGAGAGCGAGAGAGAGAGAGCAAGAGAGAGCGAGAGAGAGCGAGAGAGACAGAGAGCGAGAGCGAGGGCGAGGGCGAGGGCGAGAGCGAGAGCGAGAGAGGGCGAGGGCGAGGGCGAGCGCGAGAGCGAGAGCGAGGGAGAGCGAGAGCGAGAGACAGCGAGAGCGAGAGCGAGGGAGAGCGAGAGCGAGGGAGAGCGAGAGCGAGAGCGAGAGCGAGAGCGGGGGAGAGCGAGGGCGAGAGCGACAGCGAGAGCGAGAGCGAGAGACAGCGAGTGCGAGGGCGAGCGAGGGCGAGCGAGGGCGAGCGAGGGCGAGCGAGGGCGAGCGAGGGCGAGCGAGGGCGAGCGAGGGCGAGCGTGAGGGAGAGCGAGGGAGAGCGAGGGAGAGCGAGGGCGAGAGCGAGGGCGAGAGCGAGGGCGAGAGCGAGGGCGAGAGAGGGCGAGGGCGAGCGCGAGAGCGAGGGCCCGAGACGGAGAGCGAGGGCCCGAGACGGACAGCGAGGGCCCGAGACGGACAGCGAGGGCCCGAGACGGACAGCGCGAGACAGAGAGCGCCAGAGACAGAGAGCGCCAGAGACAGACAGCGAGCGCCAGAGACAGACAGCGAGCGCCAGAGACAGACAGCGAGCGCCAGAGACAGACAGCGAGCGCCAGAGACTGAGAGCGAGAGCGAGAGCGAGAGCGACAGAGCGAGCGAGAGAGAGCGAGAGCGAGCCCGAGAGCGAGAGAGAGCGAGAGCGAGAGAGAGCGAGAGCGAGAGAGAGCGAGAGCGAGAGAGAGCGAGAGGGACAGAGAGCGAGCGGGACAGAGAGCGAGAGGGACAGAGAGCGAGAGGGACAGAGAGCGAGAGGGACAGAGAGCGAGAGGGACAGAGAGCGAGAGCGAGAGGGACAGAGAAAGAGAGCGAGACCGAGAGCGAGAGAGAGCGAGAGCGAGAGAGACAGAGAGCGAGAGAGACAGAGGGCGAGAGAGACAGAGGGCGAGAGAGACAGAGGGCGAGAGAGACAGAGGGCGAGGGCGAGGGCGAGGGCGACGGCGAGGGCGAGGGCGAGGGCGACGGTGAGAGCGAGAGCGAGAGCGAGCGAGAGAGACAGAGAGCGAGAGCGAGAGCGAGAGGGACAGAGAGCGAGAGCGAGAGCGAGAGGGACAGAGAGCGAGAGCGAGAGGGACAGAGAGCGAGGGCGAGGGCGAGGGCGAGAGCGAGGGCGAGAGTGAGAGCAAGGGCGAGGGCGAGGGCGAGAGGGAGAGCGAGGGCGAGAGGGAGAGCGAGGGCGAGAGGGAGAGGGAGAGCGAGAGGGAGAGCGAGAGGGAGAGCGAGAGGGAGAGCGAGAGGGAGAGACAGCGAGAGCGAGGGAGAGCGAGAGAAAGCGAGAGAAAGCGAGAGAAAGCGAGAGAAAGCGAGAGAAAGCGAGAGAAAGCGAGAGAAAGCGAGAGCGAGGGAGAGCGAGGGAGAGCGAGGGAGAGCGAGGGAGAGCGAGGGAGAGCGAGAGGGAGAGCGAGAGGGAGAGCGAGAGGGAGAGACAGCGAGAGCGAGGGAGAGCGAGAGAAAGCGAGAGAAAGCGAGAGAAAGCGAGAGAAAGCGAGAGAAAGCGAGAGAAAGCGAGAGAAAGCGAGAGCGAGAGCGAGGGAGAGCGAGGGAGAGCGAGGGAGAGGGAGGGAGAGGGAGGGAGAGGGAGGGAGAGGGAGGGAGAGGGAGGGAGAGGGAGGGAGGGAGAGGGAGGGAGAGGGAGAGCGAGAGCGAGGGAGAGCGAGAGCGAGAGCGAGAGCGAGAGCGAGAGCGAGAGCGAGAGCGAGAGCGAGAGCGAGAGCGTGCGAGGGAGAGCGAGAGCGAGAGACAGCGGGAGCGAGAGCGAGGGAGAGGGAGAGCGAGGGCGAGAGCGAGGGCGAGAGCGATGGCGAGGGAGAGCGAGGGAGAGCGAGAGCGAGAGCGAGGGAGAGCGAGGGCGAGGGCGAGAGCAAGAGCGAGGGCGAGAGCGAGGGCGAGAGCGAGGGCGAGAGCGAGGGCGAGGGCGAGGGCGAGGGCGAGGGCGAGGGAGAGCGAGGGACAGCGAGGGAGAGCGAGAGGGAGAGACATCGAGAGCGAGAGCGAGAGCGAGAGCGAGAGCGAGAGCGAGAGCGAGGGCGAGGGCGAGCGAGAGCGAGAGCGAGAGCGAGAGCGAGAGGGACAGAGAGCGAGAGAGACGGAGAGCGAGAGAGACGGAGAGCGAGAGAGACGGGGTGCGAGAGAGACGGGGTGCGAGAGAGACGGGGAGCGAGCGAGACGGGGAGCGAGCGAGACGGGGAGCGAGAGAGACGGAGAGCGAGAGAGACGGAGAGCGAGAGAGACCGAGAGCGAGCGAGAGCGAGAGCGAGCGTGAGAGCGAGAGCGAGAGCGAGAGCGAGAGCGAGCGAGAGAGACAGAGAGCGAGAGAGAGCGAGAGAGAGCGAGAGAGAGCGAGAGAGAGCGAGAGAGACAGAGAGAGACAGAGAGCGAGAGCGAGGGCGAGGGCGAGAGCGAGGGCGAGAGCGAGAGCGAGAGCGAGAGCGAGAGCAAGGGCGAGGGCGAGGGCGAGGGCGAGGGCGAGAGGGAGAGCGAGGGCGAGAGGGAGAGCGAGGGCGAGAGGGAGAGGGAGAGCGAGAGGGAGAGCGAGAGGGAGAGCGAGAGGGAGAGCGAGAGGGAGAGCGAGAGGGAGAGACAGCGAGAGCGAGGGAGAGGGAGAGAAAGCGAGAGAAAGCGAGAGAAAGCGAGAGAAAGCGAGAGAAAGCGAGAGCGAGAGCGAGGGTGAGCGAGGGAGAGCGAGGGAGAGCGAGAGGGAGAGACAGCGAGAGCGACGGAGAGCGAGAGAAAGCGAGAGAAAGCGAGAGAAAGCGAGAGAAAGCGAGAGAAAGCGAGAGCGAGAGCGAGGGAGAGCGAGGGAGAGCGAGGGAGAGGGAGGGAGAGGGAGGGAGAGGGAGGGAGAGGGAGGGAGAGGGAGGGAGAGGGAGGGAGAGGGAGGGAGGGAGAGGGAGAGCGAGAGCGAGGGAGAGCGAGGGCGAGAGCGAGAGCAAGAGCGAGAGCGAGAGCGAGAGCGAGAGCGAGAGCGAGAGCGTGCGAGGGAGAGCGAGAGCGAGAGACAGCGGGAGCGAGAGCGAGGGAGAGGGAGAGCGAGGGCGAGAGCGAGGGCGAGAGCGATGGCGAGGGAGAGCGAGGGAGAGCGAGAGCGAGAGCGAGGGAGAGCGAGGGCGAGGGCGAGAGCAAGAGCGAGGGCGAGAGCGAGGGCGAGAGCGAGGGCGAGGGCGAGGGCGAGGGCGAGGGCGAGGGCGAGGGCGAGGGCGAGGGCGAGGGCGAGGGCGAGGGCGAGGGCGAGGGCGAGAGCGAGAGCGAGAGCGAGAGCGAGAGGGACAGAGAGCGACAGCGAGAGAAACCAAGAGAGCGAGAGAAACCAAGAGAGCGAGAGCGAGACCGAGAGCGAGAGCGAGAGCGAGAGCGAGCGAGACAGAGAGCGAGAGCGAGAGCGAGAGCGAGAGCGAGGGCGAGGGCGAGGGCGAGGACGAGGGCGAGGACGAGGGCGAGGACGAGGGCGAGGACGAGGGCGAGGACGAGGGCGAGGACGAGGACGAGGGCGAGGACGAGGGCGAGGGCGAGGGCGAGGGCGAGGGCGAGGGCGAGGGCGAGAGCGAGGGCGAGAGCGAGAGCGAGGGCGAGGGCGAGAGCGAGGGCGAGAGCGAGGGCGAGAGCGAGGGTGAGGGAGAGCGAGGGAGAGCGAGGGAGAGCGAGGGAGAGCGAGGGAGAGCGAGGGCGAGAGCGAGGGCGAGAGAGTGCGAGGGAGAGCGAGAGCGAGGGCGAGAGCAAGGGCGAGGGCGAGAGCGAGGGCGAGAGCGAGGGCGAGAGCGAGGGCGAGAGCGAGGGCGGGCGAGGGCGAGAGCGAGGGCGAGGGCGAGAGCGAGGGCGAGCGAGAGCGAGAGCGAGAGCGAGAGCGAGAGCGAGAGCGAGAGGGACAGAGAGCGAGAGAGACGGAGAGCGAGAGAGACGGAGAGCGAGAGAGACGGGGTGCGAGAGAGACGGGGAGCGAGCGAGACGGGGAGCGAGAGAGACGGAGAGCGAGAGAGACGGAGAGCGAGAGAGACCGAGAGCGAGAGAGACCGAGAGCGAGCGAGAGCGAGAGCGAGCGTGAGAGCGAGAGCGAGAGCGAGAGCGAGAGCGAGAGCGAGCAAGAGAGACAGAGAGCGAGAGAGAGCGAGAGAGAGCGAGAGAGAGCGAGAGAGAGCGAGAGAGAGCGAGAGAGAGCGAGAGAGACAGAGAGAGACAGAGAGCGAGAGCGAGGGCGAGGGCGAGAGCGAGGGCGAGAGCGAGAGCGAGAGCGAGAGCGAGAGCAAGGGCGAGGGCGAGGGCGAGGGCGAGGGCGAGGGCGAGGGCGAGGGCGAGAGGGAGAGCGAGGGCGAGGGCGAGAGGGAGAGCGAGGGCGAGAGGGAGAGGGAGAGCGAGAGGGAGAGCGAGAGGGAGAGCGAGAGGGAGAGCGAGAGGGAGAGGGAGAGACAGCGAGAGCGAGGGAGAGCGAGAGAAAGCGAGAGAAAGCGAGAGAAAGCGAGAGAAAGCGAGAGAAAGCGAGAGCGAGAGCGAGGGAGAGCGAGGGAGAGCGAGGGAGAGCGAGGGAGAGCGAGGGAGAGCGAGGGAGAGCGAGGGAGAGCGAGAGGGAGAGCGAGAGGGAGAGACAGCGAGAGCGACGGAGAGCGAGAGAAAGCGAGAGAAAGCGAGAGAAAGCGAGAGAAAGCGAGAGAAAGCGAGAGAAAGCGAGAGAAAGCGAGAGAAAGCGAGAGGGAGAGCGAGGGAGAGCGAGGGAGAGCGAGGGAGAGCGAGGGAGAGGGAGGGAGAGGGAGGGAGAGGGAGGGAGAGGGAGGGAGAGGGAGGGAGGGAGAGGGAGAGCGAGAGCGAGGGAGAGCGAGGGCGAGAGCGAGAGCAAGAGCGAGAGCGAGAGCGAGAGCGAGAGCGTGCGAGGGAGAGCGAGAGCGAGAGACAGCGGGAGCGAGAGCGAGGGAGAGGGAGAGCGAGGGCGAGAGCGATGGCGAGGGAGAGCGAGGGAGAGCGAGAGCGAGAGCGAGAGCGAGGGAGAGCGAGGGCGAGGGCGAGAGCAAGAGCGAGGGCGAGAGCGAGGGCGAGGGCGAGGGCGAGGGCGAGGGCGAGGGCGAGGGCGAGGGCGAGCGAGGGCGAGAGCGAGAGCGAGAGCGAGAGCGAGAGCGAGAGCGAGAGCGAGAGCGAGAGGGACAGAGAGCGACAGCGAGAGAAACCAAGAGAGCGAGAGAAACCAAGAGAGCGAGAGAGACCGAGACCGAGAGCGAGAGCGAGAGCGAGAGCGAGCGAGACAGAGAGCGAGAGCGAGAGCGAGAGCGAGAGCGAGAGCGAGAGCGAGGGCGAGGGCGAGAGCGAGAGCGAGGGCGAGGGCGAGAGCGAGGGCGAGGACGAGGGCGAGGACGAGGGCGAGAGCGAGGGCGAGAGCGAGGGCGAGAGCGAGGGCGAGAGCGAGGGCGAGAGCGAGGGAGAGCGAGGGAGAGCGAGGGAGAGCGAGAGGGAGAGACATCGAGAGCGAGAGCGAGGGAGAGCGAGGGCGAGGGCGAGAGCGAGGGCGAGAGCGAGGGCGAGAGCGAGGGCGAGAGAGTGCGAGGGAGAGCGAGAGCGAGGGCGAGAGCAAGGGCGAGGGCGAGAGCGAGGGCGAGAGCGAGGGCGAGAGCGAGGGCGGGCGAGGGCGAGAGCGAGGGCGAGGGCGAGAGAGGGCGAGAGCGAGGGCGAGGGCGAGGGCGAGGTCGAGGTCGAGGTCGAGAGCGAGAGAGAGCGAGGGCGAGAGCGAGTGCGAGAGCGAGAGCGAGAGCGAGAGCGAGGGCGAGGGCGAGAGCGAGGGCGAGGGCGAGGGCGAGAGCGAGGGCGAGGGCGAGGGCGAGGGCGAGGGCGAGGGCGAGGGCGAGAACGAGAGCGAGGGCGAGGGCGAGGGCGAGGGCGAGGGCGAGAGGGACAGAGTGCGAGAGCGAGAGGGACAGAGACAGAGAGCGAGAGGGACAGAGAACGAGAGGGACAGAGAACGAGAGGGACGGAGAACGAGAGGGACGGAGAACGAGAGGGACGGAGAACGAGAGGGACGGAGAGCGAGAGAGACGGAGAGCGAGAGAGACGGAGAGCGAGAGAGACGGAGAGCGAGAGAGACCGAGAGCGAGAGAGACCGAGAGCGAGAGAGACCGAGAGCGAGAGAGAGCGAGAGCGAGAGCGAGGGCGAGGGCGAGGGCGAGGGCGAGGGCGAGGGCGAGGGCGAGGGAGAGCGAGGGAGAGCGAGGGAGAGCGAGAGGGAGAGCGAGAGGGAGAGCGAGGGCGTGAGCAAGAGCGAGAGCGAGAGCGAGGGCGAGAGCGAGGGCGAGAGCGAGAGCGAGAGCGAGAGCGAGGGCGAGAGCGAGGGCGAGAGCGAGAGCGAGAGCGAGAGCGAGAGCGAGAGCGAGAGGGAGAGGGAGAGGGAGAGCGAGAGCGAGAGCGAGAGCGAGAGCGAGAGCGAGGGCGAGGGCGAGGGCGAGGGAGAGCGAGGGAGAGCGAGGGAGAGCGAGAGGGAGAGCGAGAGGGAGAGCGAGAGGGAGAGCGAGGGCGTGAGCAAGAGCGAGAGCGAGAGCGAGAGCGAGCGCGAGAGCGAGAGCGAGGGAGCGCGAGGGAGCGCGAGGGCGAGGGAGCGCGAGGGCGAGGGAGCGCGAGGGCGAGGGAGCGCGAGGGCGAGGGAGCGCGAGGGCGAGGGAGCGCGAGAGCGAGGGCGAGGGCGAGGGCGAGGGAGAGCGAGGGAGAGCGAGGGAGAGCGAGGGAGAGCGAGGGAGAGCGAGGGAGAGCGAGAGGGAGAGCGAGGGAGAGCGCGAGGGAGAGCGCGAGGGAGAGCGAGGGAGAGCGAGAGCGAGAGACAGCGAGAGCGAGGGAGAGCGAGAGCGAGGGAGAGCGAGAGCGAGGGAGAGCGAGAGCGAGGGAGAGCGAGAGCGAGGGAGAGCGAGGGAGAGCGAGGGAGAGCGAGGGAGAGCGAGGGAGAGCGAGGGCGAGAGCGAGAGCGAGGGAGAGCGAGGGCGAGAGCGAGGGCGAGAGCGAGCGAGAGCGAGCGAGAGCGAGCGAGAGCGAGGGAGAGCGAGGGAGAGCGAGGGAGAGCGAGAGCGAGGGCGAGAGCGAGGGAGAGCGAGGGCGAGAGCGAGGGCGAGGGCGAGAGTGAGGGCGAGAGCGAGGGCGAGAGCGAGCGCGAGGGCGAGAGCGAGGGCGAGAGCGAGGGCGAGGGAGAGCGTGCGAGAGCGAGCGAGAGAGAGCGAGAGAGAGCGAGAGCGAGAGTGAGCGAGAGCGAGCGAGGGCGAGCGAGGGCGAGCGAGGGCGAGGGCGAGGGCGAGGGCGAGGGCGAGAGCGAGGGCGAGGGCGAGGGCGAGGGCGAGCGAGGGCGAGAGCGAGAGCGAGCGAGGGCGAGAGCGAGCGAGGGCGAGAGCGAGCGAGGGCGAGAGCGAGGGCGAGGGCGAGCGAGGGCGAGAGCGAGAGCGAGCGAGGGCGAGAGCGAGCGAGGGCGAGAGCGAGAGCGAGAGCGAGCGAGGGCGAGAGCGAGAGCGAGAGCGAGAGCGAGAGGGACGGAGAGCGAGAGAGACGGAGAGCGAGAGAGACGGAGAGCGAGAGAGACGGGGTGCGAGAGAGACGGGGTGCGAGAGAGACGGAGAGCGAGCGAGACGGAGAGCGAGCGAGACGGAGAGCGAGAGAGACGGAGAGCGAGAGAGACGGAGAGCGAGAGAGACCGAGAGCGAGAGCGAGAGCGAGAGCGAGCGTGAGAGCGAGAGCGAGAGCGAGAGCGAGCGAGAGAGACAGAGAGCGAGAGAGACAGAGAGCGAGAGAGAGCGAGAGAGAGCGAGAGAGAGCGAGAGAGAGCGAGAGAGAGCGAGAGAGAGCGAGAGAGACAGAGAGCGAGAGCGAGGGCGAGGGCGAGAGCGAGGGCGAGAGCGAGAGCGAGAGCGAGAGCGAGAGCAAGGGCGAGAGCGAGGGCGAGAGCGAGGGCGAGCGAGGGAGAGCGAGAGCGAGAGGGACAGAGAGCGAGAGCGAGAGGGACAGAGAGCGAGAGAGACGGAGAGCGAGAGAGACGGAAAGCGAGAGAGACCGAGCGAGAGCGAGAGCGAGAGGGACAGAGAGCGAGAGCGAGAGGGACAGAGAGCGAGAGAGACAGAGAGCGAGAGAGACGGAGTGCGAGAGAGACGGAGTGCGAGAGAGACCGAGCGAGAGCGAGAGCGAGAGCGAGAGAGCGAGAGCGAGAGCGAGAGCGAGAGCGAGAGCGAGAGAGAGCGAGAGCGAGAGCGAGAGCGAGAGCGAGAGAGAGCGAGAGCGAGAGCGAGAGCGAGAGCGAGAGCGAGCGAGACAGAGAGCGAGAGCGAGAGAGAGCGAGAGAGAGCGAGAGCGAGAGAGAGCGAGAGAGAGCGAGAGAGAGCGAGAGAGAGCGAGAGAGACAGAGAGCGAGGGCGAGGGCGAGGGCGAGAGCGAGAGCGAGAGCGAGGGAGAGCGAGAGCGAGAGACAGCGAGAGCGAGAGCGAGGGAGAGCGAGAGCGAGGGAGAGCGAGGGAGAGCGAGGGCGAGAGCGACAGCGAGAGCGAGAGCGAGAGCGAGGGCGAGCGAGGGCGAGCGAGGGCGAGCGAGGGCGAGCGCGAGGGAGAGCGAGGGAGAGCGAGGGAGAGCGAGGGAGAGCGAGGGAGAGCGAGGGCGAGGGGGAGAGCGAGGGCGAGAGCGAGGGCGAGAGAGGGCGAGGGCGAGCGCGAGAGCGAGGGCCCGAGACGGAGAGCGAGGGCCCGAGACGGACAGCGAGGGCCCGAGACGGACAGCGAGGGCCCGAGACGGAGAGCGAGGGCCCGAGACGGACAGCGAGGGCCCGAGACGGACAGCGAGGGCCCGAGACGGACAGCGAGGGCCCGAGACGGACAGCGCGAGACAGAGAGCGCCAGAGACAGAGAGCGCCAGAAACAGACAGCGAGCGCCAGAGACAGACAGCGAGCGCCAGAGACAGAGTGCCAGAGACAGACAGCGAGCGCCAGAGACAGACAGCGAGCGCCAGAGACTGAGAGCGAGAGAGACAGAGCGAGCGAGAGAGAGCGAGCGAGAGCGAGCCCGAGAGCGAGAGAGAGCGAGAGCGAGAGCGAGAGAGAGCGAGAGCGAGAGAGAGCGAGAGCGAGAGCGAGAGAGAGCGAGAGCGAGAGCGAGAGAGAGCGAGAGGGACAGAGAGAGCGAGAGCGAGAGCGAGAGAGAGCGAGAGGGACAGAGAGCGAGAGGGACAGAGAGCGAGAGGGACAGAGAGCGAGAGGGACAGAGAGCGAGAGGGACAGAGAGCGAGAGGGACAGAGAGCGAGAGCGAGAGGGACAGAGAAAGAGAGCGAGACCGAGAGCGAGAGAGAGCGAGAGCGAGAGAGACAGAGGGCGAGAGAGACAGAGGGCGAGAGAGACAGAGGGCGAGAGAGACAGAGGGCGAGGGCGAGGGCGAGGGCGACGGCGAAGGCGAGGGCGAGGGCGACGGTGAGAGCGAGAGCGAGAGCGAGCGAGAGAGACAGAGAGCGAGAGCGAGAGGGACAGAGAGCGAGAGCGAGAGGGACAGAGAGCGAGAGCGAGAGGGACAGAGAGCGAGGGCGAGGGCGAGGGCGAGAGCGAGGGCGAGAGCGAGGGCGAGAGCGAGGGCGAGAGCGAGGGCGAGAGCGAGGGCGAGGGTGACAGCAAGGGCGAGGGCGAGGGCGAGAGGGAGAGCGAGGGCGAGAGGGAGAGCGAGGGCGAGAGGGAGAGGGAGAGCGAGAGGGAGAGCGAGAGGGAGAGCGAGAGGGAGAGACAGCGAGAGCGAGAGAAAGCGAGAGAAAGCGAGAGAAAGCGAGAGAAAGCGAGAGAAAGCGAGAGAAAGCGAGGGGGAGAGCGAGAGGGAGAGGCAGCGAGAGCGAGGGAGAGCGAGAGAAAGCGAGAGAAAGCGAGAGAAAGCGAGAGAAAGCGAGAGAAAGCGAGAGCGAGGGAGAGCGAGGGAGAGCGAGGGAGAGCGAGGGAGAGGGAGGGAGAGGGAGGGAGAGGGAGGGAGAGGGAGGGAGAGGGAGGGAGAGGGAGGGAGAGGGAGGGAGGGAGAGGGAGAGCGAGAGCGAGGGAGAGCGAGGGCGAGAGCGAGAGCGAGAGCGAGAGCGTGCGAGGGAGAGCGAGAGCGAGAGACAGCGGGAGCGAGAGCGAGGGAGAGGGAGAGCGAGGGCGAGAGCGAGGGCGAGAGCGATGGCGAGGGAGAGCGAGGGAGAGCGAGAGCGAGAGCGAGGGAGAGCGAGGGCGAGGGCGAGAGCGAGGGCGAGGGCGAGGGCGAGGGCGAGGGCGAGGGCGAGGGCGAGGGCGAGGGCGAGGGAGAGGGAGAGCGAGGGAGAGCGAGAGCGAGAGCGAGGGAGAGCGAGGGCGAGAGCAAGAGCGAGGGCGAGGGCGAGGGCGAGGGCGAGGGCGAGGGCGAGGGCGAGGGCGAGGGCGAGGGCGAGCGAGGGCGAGGGCGAGGGCGAGCGAGGGCGAGGGCGAGGGCGAGGGCGAGAGCGAGAGCGAGAGGGACAGAGAGCGACAGCGAGAGAAACCAAGAGAGCGAGAGAAACCAAGAGAGCGAGAGAGACCGAGAGCGAGAGCGAGAGCGAGCGAGACAGAGAGCGAGAGCGAGAGCGAGGGCGACGGCGAGGGCGAGGGCGAGGGCGAGGACGAGGGCGAGGACGAGGGCGAGGGCGAGGGCGAGGGCGAGAGCGAGGGCGAGGGCGAGAGCGAGGGCGAGAGCGAGGGCGAGAGCGAGGGCGAGGGCGAGGGCGAGAGCGAGGGCGAGAGCGAGGGCGAGAGCGAGGGCGAGGGAGAGCGAGGGAGAGCGAGGGAGAGCGAGGGAGAGCGAGGGAGAGCGAGGGAGAGCGAGAGGGAGAGACATCGAGAGCGAGAGCGAGGGAGAGCGAGGGAGAGCGAGGGAGAGCGAGGGCGAGGGCGAGAGCGAGGGCGAGAGAGTGCGAGGGAGAGCGAGAGCGAGGGCGAGAGCGAGGGCGAGGGCGAGGGCGAGAGCGAGGGCGAGAGCGAGGGCGAGAGCGAGGGCGAGAGCGAGGGCGAGAGCGAGGGCGGGCGAGGGCGAGAGCGAGGGCGAGGGCGAGAGAGGGCGAGGTCGAGGTCGAGAGCGAGAGAGAGCGAGGGCGAGAGCGAGTGCGAGAGCGAGAGCGAGAGCGAGAGCGAGGGCGAGAGCGAGGGCGAGAGCGAGTGCGAGAGCGAGAGCGAGAGCGAGGGCGAGAGCGAGGGCGAGGGCGAGGGCGAGGGCGAGGGCGAGGGCGAGGGCGAGGGCGAGAGCGAGGGCGAGGGCGAGGGCGAGGGCGAGAGGGACAGAGTGCGAGAGCGAGAGGGACAGAGAACGAGAGGGACAGAGAGCGAGCGAGAGCGAGAGCGAGAGAGAGAGAGAGAGAGAGCGAGAGCGAGAGCGAGAGCGAGAGCGAGAGCGAGAGCGAGAGCGAGCGAGGGAGACAGAGAGCGAGGGAGACAGAGAGCGAGAGAGACAGAGAGCGAGAGAGACAGAGAGCGAGAGAGAGCGAGAGCGAGAGAGAGAGAGAGCGAGAGAGAGAGAGAGAGCGAGAGCGAGAGCGAGAGCGAGAGCGAGAGCGAGCGCGAGCGAGGGAGACAGAGAGCGAGAGAGACAGAGAGCGAG
>NW_026728051.1:487500-492500 GCF_030684315.1 Stegostoma tigrinum
AGCGAGCGAGAGCGAGAGCGAGAGCGGAGAGAGCGAGAGAGCGAGAGCGAGAGCGAGAGCGAGAGAGAGCGAGAGCGAGAGAGAGCGAGAGCGAGAGCGAGACAGAGAGCGAGAGACAGAGAGCCGGAGAGACAGAGAGCGGAGAGACAGAGAGCGGGAGAGACGAGAGAGCAGAGAGAGGACAGAGACGAGAGAGAGCAGACAGAGCGGGAGAGACAGAGAGCGAGAGAGACAGAGAGCGAGAGAGACAGAGAGCGAGAGAGAGCGAGAGAGACAGAGAGCGAGAGAGAGAGCAGAGAGCGAGAGCGAGAGAGACAGAGGAGCGAGAGAGTGCGGCGAGCAGAGCGAGAGCGAGAGAGAGAGAGAGCGAGAGAGAGAGCGAGAGAGAGCGAGAGCGAGAGAGCGAGAGCGAGAGAGAGCGAGAGCGAGAGAGAGCTGAGAGCGAGAGCGAAGAGAGCGAGAGCGAGAGCGAGAGCGGAGAGAGAGCGAGAGCGAGAGCGGGAGAGACAGAGAGCGGGAGAGACAGAGAGCGAGAGAGACAGAGAGCGAGAGAGACAGAGAGCGAGAGAGACAGAGAGCGAGAGAGAGAGAGCAGAGAGCAGAGCGAGAGCGAGAGAGAGCGCGAGAGAGCTGAGAGCCAGAGCTGAGAGCGAGAGCGAGAGCGAAGAGCGAGAGCGAGAGCGACGAGAGAGCGAGAGCGAGCGAGAGCGAGAAGCGAGCGAGCGAGAGCGAGAGCGAGAGCGAGAGCAGAGCGAGAGAGAGAGAGAGCGAGAGAGAGCGAGAGAGAGCGAGAGCGAGAGAGGAGAGAGAGAGCGAGAGCGAGAGCGAGAGCGGAGAGCAGAGAGCGAGAGAGACAGAGAGCCGAGAGAGACAGAGAGCGAGAGAGACAGAGAGCGAGAGAGAGAGAGCGAGAGCGAGAGAGAGCGAGCGAGCGAGCGTGAGCGAGAGCGAGAGAGAGCGAGCGAGAGCGAGAGCGAGAGCGAGAGCGAGAGCGAGAGCCGAGAGCGAGAGCGAGAGCGGAGCGAGCGAGACGAGCGAGAGCGAGAGCGGCGAGAGCGAGAGCAGAGAGCGAGGAGACAGAGAGCGAGAGAGACAGAGAGCGAGAGAGAGAGAGAGCGAGAGAGAGAGAGCGAGAGAGCTGAGAGCGAGAGAGAGCGAGAGCGAGAGAGGAGCAGAGAGCGGGAGAGACAGAGAGCGAGGAGAGACAGAGAGCGGAGAGAGACAGAGAGCGGAGAGAAGAGAGCGAGAGAGACGAGAGGCGAGAGAGACAGAGAGCGAGAGAGTCAGAGAGCGAGAGAGAGAGAGCGAGAGAGACAGAGAGCGAGAGAGACAGAGAGCGAGAGAGTGCGAGCCAGAGCGAGAGCGAGAGAGAGAGCGAGCGAAGGAGAGAGACGAGCGAGAGCGAGAGCGAGAGGCGAGAGGCGAGAGGGAGAGGGAGAGGGAGAGGGAGAGGGAGAGGGAGAGGGAGAGGAGGGAGAGGGAGAGGGAGAGGGAGAGCGAAGGCGAGAGCGAGAGCGAGAGCGAGAGAGAGCGAGAGCGAGAGCGAGAGAGAGACAGAGAGCGAGACAGAGAGCGGAGAGACAGAGAGCGGAGAGACAGAGAGCGGGAGAGGGAGAGACAGAGAGCGGGAGAGACAGAGAGCGAGAGAGACAGAGAGCGCGAGAGAGAGGAGAGCGAGAGAGATAGAGAGCGAGAGAGACAGAGAGCGAGAGCGAGAGAGAGCGAGAGCGAGAGAGAGCGAGAGCGAGAGAGACAGAGAGCGAGAGAGTGCGAGCCAGAGGGCGAGAGCGAGAGAGAGCGAGAGCGAGAGCGAGAGCAAGAGCGAGAGCGAGAGCGAGAGCGAGAGCGAGAGCGAGAGCGAGAGCGAGAGAGACAGAGAGCCGGAGAGACAGAGAGCGGGAGAGACAGAGAGCGGGAGAGACAGAGAGCGGGAGAGACAGAGAGCGGGAGAGACAGAGAGCGAGAGAGTGCGAGCCAGCGAGAGCGAGAGCGAGAGCGAGAGCGAGAGCGAGAGGGAGAGGGAGAGGGAGAGGGAGAGGGAGAGGGAGAGGGAGAGGGAGAGGGAGAGGGAGAGCGAAGGCGAGAGCGAGGGCGAGAGCGAGGGCGAGGGGCGAGGGCGAGGGCGAGGGCGAGGGCGAGGGCGAGAGCGAGGGCGAGAGCGAGAGCGAGGAGCGAGAGCGAGAGGGAGAGGGAGAGGGAGAGGGAGAGGGAGAGCGAGAGCGAGAGCGAAGGCGAGGGCGAGGGCGAGGGGCGAGGGCGAGGGCGAGGGCGAGGGCGAGGGCGAGAGCGAGAGCGAGAGCGAGAGAGAGCGAGGGAGAGCGAGGGAGAGCGAGGGAGAGCGAGGGCGGAGCGAGAGAGGGAGTGAGGAGAGCGAGGGAGAGCGAGAGCGAGGGAGAGCGAGGGCGAGGGAGAGCGAGGGCGAGGGAGAGCGAGGGCGAGAGCGAGAGCGAGAGCGAGAGGGAGAGGGAGAGGGAGAGGGAGAGGGAGAGCGAGAGGAAGAGGGAGAGCGAGGGCGAGAGGGAGACCGAGAGCGAGAGCGAGAGCGAGAGCGAGAGAGAGCGAGAGAGAGCGAGAGCGAGAGGGACAGAGAGCGAGAGGGACAGAGAGCGAGAGGGACAGAGAGCGAGAGCGAGAGGGACGGAGAGCGAGAGGGACGGAGAGCGAAAGAGACGGAGAGCGACAGAGACGGAGAGCGAGAGAGACGGAGAGCGAGAGAGACGGAGAGCGAGAGAGACGGAGAGCGAGAGAGACGGAGAGCGAGAGAGACAGAGAGCGAGAGAGACAGAGAGTGAGAGAGACAGAGAGCGAGAGCGAGGGCGAGGGCGAGGGCGAGGGCGAGAGCGAGAGCGAGGGCGAGAGACAGCGAGAGCGAGGGAGAGCGAGGGCGAGGGAGAGCGAGGGCGAGGGAGAGCGAGGGCGAGAGCGAGAGCGAGAGCGAGAGACAGCGAGAGCGAGAGCGAGAGCGAGAGCGAGAGCGAGAGCGAGAGCGAGAGCGAGAGGGAGAGGGAGAGCGAGAGTGAGGGAGAGCGAGAGCGAGAGCGAGCGAGAGCGAGAGCGAGAGTGAGGGAGAGAGCGAGAGCGAGGGAGAGCGAGAGCGAGGGAGAGCGAGAGCGAGGGAGAGCGAGGGCGAGGGAGCGCGAGGGCGAGAGCGAGCGCGAGGGCGAGAGCGAGCGCGGAGGGCGAGAGCGAGCGCGAGGGCGAGAGCGAGGGCGAGAGCGAGGGCGAGGGCGAGGGCGGAGAGCGAGGGCGAGAGCGAGGGCGAGGGCGAGGGCGAGGGCGAGGGCGAGGGCGAGCGAGGGAGAGCGAGGGAGAGCGAGGGAGAGCGAGGGAGAGCGAGGGAGAGCGAGAGGGAGAGCGAGGGAGAGCGAGGGAGAGCGAGGGAGAGCGAGGGAGAGCGAGGGCGAGAGCGAGAGGGACAGAGAGCGAGAGCGAGAGAGACGGAGAGCGAGAGAGACGGGAGAGCGAGAGAGACGGAGAGCGAGAGAGACGGAGAGGGACAGAGAGCGAGAGCGAGAGAGACGGAGAGCGAGAGAGACGGAGAGCGAGAGAGACAGAGAGCGAGAGAGACAGAGAGCGAGAGCGAGGGCGAGGGGCGAGGGCGAGAGACAGCGAGAGCGAGGGAGAGCGAGGGAGAGCAAGGGAGAGCAAGGGAGAGCAAGGGAGAGCGAGGGAGAGCGAGGGAGAGCGAGGGAGAGAGCGAGGGCGAGAGCGAGAGGGAGAGCGAGAGGGAGAGCGAGGGCGAGAGCGAGGGCGAGAGCGAGGGCGAGAGCGAGGGCGAGGGCGAGAGCGAGGGAGCGCGAGAGCGAGGGAGCGCGAGGGCGAGAGCGAGCGCGAGGGCGAGAGCGAGCGCGAGGGCGAGAGCGAGGGCGAGGGGGAGGGCGAGGGCGAGCGAGGGAGAGCGAGGGAGAGCGAGAGGGAGAGCGAGAGGGAGAGCGAGGGCGAGGGCGAGAGCGAGAGCGAGAGCGAGAGCGAGAGCGAGCGAGAGCGAGGGAGCGCGAGGGCGAGGGAGCGAGGGCGAGGGAGCGCGAGGGCGAGGGAGCGCGAGGGCGAGGGAGCGCGAGGGCGAGTGCGAGCGCGAGGGCGAGGGCGAGGGCGAGAGCGAGGGCGAGGGCGAGGGCGAGGGCGAGGGAGGGCGAGTGCGAGCGAGGGAGAGCGAGGGGAGAGCGAGAGGGGAGAGCGAGAGGGGAGAGCGAGGGCGAGAGCGAGAGCGAGAGCGAGAGCGAGGGCGAGGGCGAGGGCGAGGGCGAGGGCGAGGGCGAGGCGCGAGGGCGAGGGCGAGGGCGAGAGCGAGCGCGAGGGCGAGGGCGAGGGCGAGAGCGAGAGCGAGGGCGAGGGCGAGGGCGAGGGCGAGGGCGAGGGCGAGGGCGAGGGCGAGCGAGGGAGAGCGCGAGGGAGAGCGAGGGAGAGCGAGGGAGAGCGAGAGCGAGAGACAGCGAGAGCGAGGCAGAGCGAGGGAGAGCGAGGGCGAGAGTGAGGGCTGAGAGCGAGGGCGAGAGCGAGGGCGAGGGGCGAGAGCGAGGGCGAGAGCGAGAGACAGCGAGAGCGAGAGCGAGAGCGAGCGAGAGCGAGAGAGAGCGAGGGAGAGCGAGGGAGAGCGAGGGAGAGCGAGGGAGAGCGAGAGCGAGAGCAAGAGCGAGAGCGAGGGAGAGCGAGGGCGAGAGGGAGAGCGAGGGCGACAGCGAGGGAGAGCGAGGGAGAGCGAGGGAGAGCGAGGGAGAGCGAGGGCGAGAGCGAGCGCGAGGGCGAGGGCGAGGGCGAGGGAGAGCGAGCGAGAGCGAGCGAGAGAGAGCGAGGAGCGAGAGCGAGAGCGAGAGCGAGAGCGAGAGCGAGCGAGAGCGAGCGAGGGCGAGAGCGAGGGCGAGGGCGAGGGCGAGAGCGAGAGCGAGAGCGAGAGCGAGCGAGGGCGAGAGCGAGAGCGAGCGAGGGCGAGAGCGAGAGCGAGCGAGGGCGAGGGCGAGGGCGAGGGCGAGGGCGAGGGCGAGGGCGAGGGCGAGGAGAGC